>NC_068357.1:14324633-14624633 GCF_020536995.1 Dreissena polymorpha
AGGCCTCTAAAGTCAACAAGGTAATTATTGACGATACACCACATGAAAAAGGCACGTCAAAAGCACTTCATGAGCACGTTATGCTGCGATGAGCTAAAATGGCAATTTCTTTAATAGTTTCAAACAATTATGGAATTATTTAAGATTTTTGTCACTGTAACTTTTAGCTAACAGATCAACAATATTATGCGCTTGCGAGCATGCTATCTATCTATCTTCAGATACTGTTGAACTCCCCTTTCGGGTATTATTAACAAATCAACTTAGAAGCAACAGTGTGAATCTGCCTATCAGCTAAAGGATGTGTATGTTCAAACTAGCTGTTCCCGAAAACTTTAAACTTTTTAGAGTACGTACGTACAACTCAAACGCATCGGATCGTTAAGAGTTTATTATTGCAATTAAACCCCTCAACTCCAACACAAAAAGTTGGTGTGAAGTGATCTGGGTACAAAATCAATATTTCATTAAATGTTTCCCGTATAGACTATAGACAAACCTTAGACAGTCATCACTCAATTAATAACAAAAGTTTTTAACATGCTTCTAATTTATCAGAAATGTAAGAAACCATACGATTGAACAGCCTTTGTTCTCAACCAAAATAGCGTCAAACACAACCTTTCTTGTTTAAAGTAAGTACTATGGGTAACATTAAACTAATTTCTTGGAATACCAGAAAAAATAAACTGCGCTGTGTGTCGGTGAGTACCTGGTGAGTAACTAAAAATGTGAAATTTAATTAAAATGATCATTTATGCAGTGAATGATTAAATCAACATGAAACATATTTCAGTCACAATCTACTATAAATTTACTTTGATATTGTTATTTGTAACGGGCTATATTATCAGGGCACGTACTAAAAGGTGGATAAAAGAGCGGGTGATATAGGGTATATAGTAAAGAGCGGATAATATAGACAATCCCAGAATCGATAATATGGGCGCCGCCATATTGGCTATTACGTAACCCGCGATTGAAAACGGTACTGAAGAATTTAACAGATTACAACGTTATCATAGTGTACACCCGCTTTATTCCAATAAACAGTACTTTATGACTTCGCACAGTAGGATTGAAAACAAGTGAATCGTGAAACCAAGTGTCGATATGTATCAGGTCGTAAATCAATATAATTTAAATAAAAAATATACACGATAGATTCATAAAATATGTGCCTCTGCAACAATATTCAGTGACAACACTTAATGTTTAAGGCCGAGTTGGCATTTTTAAGCATACCTTTCAGTAATGCCTTTGTATAAAATTTAATTATTTCTTTATGGAATAAAATAATTCAAGCATAATTATAAAGGCATAAAAATATCTAAAGTCTGAAGTAAACGTTGTGATTTTAGCGTAATTAGTGCCGGAGATATTAACAAAGATCTATCAATATATAAAGATTGGAAACATCCATTCAGACCAAATTTTTTTTTTTATAGATCTTTGATATTAATAAGATAGATTTAAGGTCGATGTAGACAATTATATTGATATCTGCCTTTGTTTAAGCCTATATTATGTCTTATTAAATGTCGTACTTTCTATACTTTCCGGAGATATTCATTAAGAAACATTGTAAGATTAAAGACTGAAGACGACTTCTTTTATTGAATAGTACATATCTTTGTTTGTCTAAACAGTTACCATTTCGCTATTAATATTTCCCTTGTAAGTGTCATTTTAAAGGCTATATACAAATCTATAGCCGAAATGAAGTTTGTGATTCTAAAATAGTTCCGTAAATCTTTATTACCGGTACATCGAAACTCTGTAAGATTTCAGGAAGAGATTTTTTTTAATTTAAATTATGTATCTAGTTTAGTCTTAAACTAAAGTGGTTTTTAACAATCTTTTATTTAAAAATCGCTCTCAAGCTAATACAAAAATATCTAGCTGGAAATGAATTTTGTGATTTAAATGAACAAGTATCGGAGTTATTCGCTTGCAAAACTGTGTAAGATGTCAGGATATGTCATACTTTTTTATTGAAAAGGACATATCAGCTTTTGTCTACAACTTTCTTATATCACTATTTAAATAACGTTTTACATGTTGCCTGAAATATTATTAAATTTTCTTAATAACATCTTAATTCACGATTGAAATGTTCAACATGAAAAATAATGAGCCTTAAATAAACTTAAATAGTTCCAATTGTGTTCTCTAGATTTCCTTAACGTATGTCTTTATTAAATTTATTTTCGTAAAACGGTCTAAATTTACGCTTAAAAAATAAAAACGCGAACACAATAAGTGATTTATTTTACTTTAATTACGGATTATTAATGACACCAACACACATCTCTTGAAAAAAACATCAGCGATCAAGGCGCGAACGAATTCGCTAAATGGGAGACGATGTTCCAAGTGTGGATTAAAAGCGTTTATGGGTTTGCCCGTGACACCACATGTCTGCACATGTGTAGATACCGAAATTAAGATAAGATATCACGCGTCACCTTTAAATAACATGTTTAATGACAATCAAGACCTTATTCATGCCAGGGACCTACACCATGTCCATGTCCATGCTGTGTTTTATTACTCTTAAACGAATGCAAATGAACCTTATTTCTACTAATTACGTAAATTATATTTATAAAAAAAACACGAACTATTATGTGGTTGTCAGATTGATAACATAAACTATTTAAATCCTCAAATATATTTGATAAAACTGTTTCGCTTCCTTGTTTTGCGTAGGGACCTATACACACATATATGGGTCCATATTTATTTCTTCAGTACCGTTTTGAAGGCGCGCGAGAGTATTCAAGGGCGGGTAATTCGGGAGGTAATCGATTTCTGGGATTGTCTATAGACAAAGAAGGATTATCGGAAAGAGCGGATGATATAAACAAAGAAGGAAACAGCGGATGATATGATAAACAAAGACGGCAATATACCATAGTACACTGAATGGTGTGACTGGCTAACAATTATTAGTATTTAAGATATGTTTGACTATTATTCAATGAAAAAGGATGATAAGATTATTAATTTTTTGTAAAACCAAGTTTTATTGCACATCCAATTTTAATAGAAGACATTACTTTATTGATAATAAACACACCAGTAATGTTAGATTTATAAAATGAATTACATTTTTATCCACAAAAGCATCATAATATACATATGATATAGGGTATATGATATAGGGTATATAGTAAAGAGCGGATAATATAGACAAAGAAGGAAACTGCGGATGATATATACAAAGAAGGAATCTGCGGATGATATATTTGATATAGGGTATATATTAAAGAGCAGATAATATAGTCAAATAAGGATTATCGGAGAGAGCAGATGATATGAACAAAGAAGGAAACAGCGGATGATATATACAAAGAAGGGATTTGCGGATATATGAATAATTTTTTAATTTGCGGACATTATGAATCTGCGGATGATATGAACAAATAAGGAAACTGTGGACAAGATAATGGACAGAAATATACCATAGTACACTGAATGGTGTGACTGGCTAACAAGAATTAGTATTTAAAATATGTTTGGCTATGATTCAATGAAAAAGGATGATAAGATTATTAATTTTTTGTAAAACCAAGTTTTATTGCACATCCAATTTTAATAGAAGACATTACTTTATTGGTAATAAACACATCAGTAATGTTAGATTTATAAAATGAATTGAATATATATATATATATATATATATATATATATAACTGTTAAGACTCCCTATTGTTATCATTAATACGCACCCTTAGTGTCCTTACTGAAGCTATTTAACAAGAATTAGTATTTAAAATATGTTTGGCTATGATTCAATGAAAAAGGATGATGAGATTATTAATTTTTTGTAAAACCAAGTTTTATTGCACATCCAATTTTAATAGAAGACATTACTTTATTGGTAATAAACACATCAGTAATGTTAGATTTATAAAATCCCTTAGTGTCCTTACTGAAGCTATTTAGCGCATGATCGATTATCGATTGCTCCTAGTACACAAGAAATTGGCATGTTATGTTAAACTAATTGTTGATAAGCTGATAATAATCTTGAGAACAAGTCACCCAGATCATTAAAGCGTAGCATAACGGTTTTACCAATATATGAATGAGATAACGTAAATATTAAACTTATCATATTTCAAAGGAAATATTTTCTAATGACATCTTCACTAATTGCACATGCAAGAAAAAGTACATAAATGCTGTATGTATTATGTGCAGCAAATATGAATATGTAAACTTCATGAAATAAAAAAAGTATAATATATTTGTCGTTGTTTTAATTTTTGTTTGTTTCCGTTCTAATTAAGTAAAAAAACCGACATTCACAATATGTCGATGTAATCGCAATTCATATGCTCACTTATAAATGAATTAATTAATTCGATGTTTTTCTCACATTTCCATCAAAATGCATGGCTTATTGATAATTTTGTTTGATCATCCAAGTCTTACAACTTACAAGTTAATAAGTAAGGAACAATTAATTTGTTTAGAAGCAACTGTAGACAAATACTCAACATATCAACTTTTATTATGTTGTTAAGGTAGCATGTCTGTTAAACGTTTGTAATTATTCACAGATTGATACTTGGATTTGTTGTGATCTGCTATAATGATTGACAGTTTTACCTTTAATTTTCATTAACAATTTTATGATTAAAGCCGCATATCACACCTTTAACAAACAGTATTGATTGTCAGTAAGTTGTACCGTTTAAGTTCCACTAACAAGTATATGATCAAAGCCACAGGTCACACCTTTATCAAACTGTAATGATCGTCAGTCAGTTGTACCTTTAATTTACATTAACAAGTATATGATCAAAGCCACATGTCACACCTTTTACCAGCTGTAATGATAGAGTAAATGTCGACTGCGTATATATATTTCAAAATCATCCAGCTTTTTTACAAACCTTTAGAGCATATCTATAGTATAGCGAGCATTACACAGTGTTTTTTCGTAATAAATATTTATTATTAAAGCGTGTGTTTGTGTGTGTGTGCAGGAATAGCGTCATTATGGCCATGATAATTGGACATTCACAGACTAAGTATCTTAAGTCGAGCACTTTGTGCCCAGTGTTCCCATACCCTGGATTTAAAGTGAAAGATTTCGTGCGCGGTCACCTGGAATTTTACAAGCAATTGTGCCAGAAATCGGTAAGTTCATTTTATAGTAGTTTTGTACACATTATCTGCAGCTTCATTCCTTATTTGCATCAGATCATTATTATTTATTTAAAGTGCATTTCTATAGTGATAGTTTTGTACACATTATCCGCAGCTTACTTCTTTATTTGCATCAGATCATTATTATTTATTTAATGGTCCTTATTTCTATATATATATATCCGCAGTTTCCTTCTTTGTACATATCATCAGCAGTTTCGTTCTTTGTATATATTATCCGCAAATCCCTTCTTTATATATATCATCCGCAGATTTATTAATTATTCATATTATCCGCAGTTTCCTTCTTTGTATATATCATACGCAGTTTCCTTCTTTGTATATATCATACGCAGATTTATAAATTGTTCATATTATCCTCAGTTTCCTTCTTTGAAAATATCATCCGCAGTTTCGTTCTTGGTATATATTATCCGCAGATTTATTAATTATTCATATTATCCGCAGTTTCCTTCTTTGAATATATTATCCGCAAATCCCTTCTTTGTATATATCATCCGCAGATTTATTAATTATTCATATTGTCCGCAGTTTCCTTCTTTGTATATTTCATCCGCTGTTTCCTTCTTGGTTCATATCATCCGCTCTTTCCGATAATCCTTCTTTGTCTATATTATCCGCTCTTTACAGATTTTGTTGGCGGCTGATCGCAAAATTTTGCGCTCGGCCGCCATTGGTGCGTTATACTTTGTACACTTATACTAAGATTAGCAGACTATATATATCATCCGCAGTTTCGTTCTTTGTATATATCATCCGCAGATTTATTAATTATTCATATTATCCGCAGTTTCCTTCTTTGTATATATCATCCGCAGTTTCGTTCTTTGTATATATCATCCGCAGATTTATTAACTATTCATATTATCCTCAGTTTCCTTCTTTGTATATATCATCCGCAGTGTCGTTCTTTGTATATATTATCTGCAGATTTATTAATTATTCATATTGTCCGCAGTATCCTTCTTTGTATATTTCATCCGCTGTTTCCTTCTTTGTTCATATCATCCGCTCTTTCCGATAATCCTTCTTTGTCTATATTATCCGCTCTTTACAGATTTTTTTGGCGGCTGATCGTCATAGATAATTATCTATTTTTTGCAACATGTAATAACTTCTATTATATAAAAGCATAATACGGGATAAATAGAAATGTATGACTCATTTTTTATTATATGTATATATATTATGTACCATATATTTAATTACACTTGCTTCAAAATTTAATTTATTGTTTATATAATTGACGATTTCGGCCATTTTTTTCAAAATTTGGCTCTTACAAGAGGTGGCCTCCACGTGGCAAGAGCTGGGCAACATATTCATTTTGTTGGCAAACTACCTCATGTATATATAGAGAGAAATTGAATAGTATTTTGCTTTTTGTTAAAACTTAAGTCAATATCTAACGAAGTTATTATTTACTAAATACATATATATTTAGTAGCCTAAAATACTACTGTGCTTTATATTTAAACTTAAATAACTTAAATAACTAAATATTTACTTTCAAATATTCCAGTACCAAAACATAACGCGAGAACAATTACAAGACAATTGTTCAATAACAATCCATATCGTCTCCTATTTCCTTCTTTGTTCATATCACCCGCTTTTCCGATAATCCTTCTTTGTCTATATTATCCGCTCTTTACTATATACGCTATATCACCCGCTCTTTTATCCGCCTTTTAGCACGACCCTATTATCAGTTGTTATGACACTTTCGATTTTGAGACCAAGTTGGAGGGGGAAATTCGAGCGTTGCTGATCTCAGAGATGCTGATAAATTTAAGCTACTGAATAAGTAAAAGGCGTACGCAATTGAAACAAAACTGTGTAATATAAATTATTATCAATATATAATAAATGGTTTCTTATGATAGCCTGTACTGTGTACAACTCTTCGGAAAATGATTTGTTAATGAAAAACACAACATATGATATGCTAGTCAAACAATGAAGTTTTATAGGTTTATAAGGATTGAGTAAGGAATGTCCACTTTTGGTATTAATTTTTAATATACAATGTAAAAACATTCCATAGTCACAATTCATGTCAGTCCGCATGAAAGAAGATGGCTTAATCTATATATCTATATATATACACTTGTATTTTCAAACATTCACAAGTTACCGGCTTTAAACCTTTATACCTAAAATGGACTGTATTTTACAGAGATTTCACATTTATTGGTACTTGATTGGTCATTGTCAGCTCAGGTACTACTTAAATGTACCCCGGGTACTCTTAAAGGAACAGATTTGGGCATGTTTTTAAGTTTGCCATTTAAAGCTTTAAAGAGGCCTTTTCACAGATTTTGGTGTGTATTGAAGTTTGTCATTAAATGCTTTAGATTTATGAATGTATGTCCATATGCCCATTTGTTTGTGTCCGTCCATGTGTCCTTATTTCCGACTCGTGTGTGTCCGTTCGTCCCTTCGTCCGTATCTGTCTGTCTTTCGGTTTGTCGGATATGCGGACATAAGGACGGACATGCGTAAGGACCCGTGGACTGAAGGAGGGAGGGGCAGACAGACAGACAGACAACAGACAGAGGAACAACAGATAAACAGAAAGACAGACACACAGAAAGAAAAACAGACAAACGGACAGATAGACAAATGGACTAACGGATGGACGGACGGACGGACACATAAATTGATAGACAGAAAAACAGACAGACACACAGACAAACAGGCAGACGCACGGATGGACGGAAATACGGACAGATGGACATACATATGACATAATCATTTGATCTTTGACAAGAACTGACTGTTCCGAATGAAAATAACGCCAACTTACATCACAGCGAATGATAAGGACATCGTGTTAGATAAACCCGCAGGATAGTTCAACAAACTAACAGCATACCATGATAAACACACAGCATACCATGACAAACACACAGCATACCATGACGAACACACAGCATACAATGACAAATACACGGCATACCATAACAAGCACCTAGAATACGATGACAAAAGACAGCATACCATGACAAACACACAGAATACCATGACAAACACACAGCATACAATCACATACACACATCATACTATGGCAAGCAAACATCGTACTATTATAAGGTCATATCATTTGAGTTAAACGCACCTCATGTCAATGAAACTCACAGCATACCATCACAAACACACAGCTAACCATTGAAAACACATAGCATACAATGACAAACACGCAGCATACCATGACGAACACACAGCATTCTATGACAAACACACAGCATACCACGACAAACACCTAGCATATGATGACAAAAGACTGCATACCATGACAAACACACAGCATACCATCCCGAATACACAGCATACAATCACATACACACACCATACTATGGCAAGCACACAGCATACTATTATAAGGACATTTAATTTGATTTAAACCCACATCATGTCAATGAAACTCACAGCATACCATAACAAACACACAGCGTACCATCACAAACACATAGCACAGCATATCATCACAAACACACAGCATACCATCGAAAAACACACATCATACCATCACAAACACAACATTATATGGCAAGCACACAGCATACACAGCATATTATAAACACATATCATATTATTTAAACCTACATCATTTTAATGAAACCTCCGATATATCAATAGTTAACAGAAGACAGACGAGGCGTTCCATACTCGGCCATCCATGCTAACAACAATGAGTAATGTATTTTATACTTTATATAAGAAATCCATGTAGTATCACTAAATATAACAACAACAGAACTTTCAAAAGCAGTTTAGCTGTTTAATTGTCAGTTATTGTTAGATACAAACATATATTTACTGGTAAGGAATACTATAAATTTAAACTAGGAAAAAGAGTCAATTGTTGAAAAAATGTATATACAAAAACTGACATAAATTAACAGCGGCAAGAATGAGCCTGAACACGTTATTGAAAATATTAGTGGAGTAATCCTGACATAATTATATATTGAGCGTCAGGATATATCTTTCTGGTTAACAGTACGGTTTAGTAAATCTCAAGTTGTCGTGGTCTGCTCAGGTATCACTTAAAAGTACTTTTAAGTATACAACAATGCATCCCGGGTACGGAAAATGTGCTTCAAGGCACCCATCCAAAATCCACTGCTATTTTTTGTATATTTTACATACTACATGTAGTCTCCCTCTGTACTTGAACCGACAATGACCAATTGAGCTAAAGTACAGTCTATAAGTATGTGAATACCTTGCACTTCAGTTAAATGTCAAAATTGCACTTTATGAAGAAACATCAGTCACATTACCAAATATTGGATTTTTAACAGATTTTGTTTATAAGAGAAAAATAAAACTTTTTTAACTTGTCCTGTAGGATAAGCAGATTCCTTCTTTTACTCTGACTCTTTTTTTATGTCCCCCACCATTATAGTGGGGGACAAATTGTTTTTGCCCTGCCTGTTGGTTTGTGTGTTTGTTTGTTTGCCCCAACTTTAACATTTGCAATAACTTTTGCAATATTCAAGATGGCAACTTGATATTTGGCATGCATGTGTATCTCATGGAGCTGCACATTTTGAGTGGTGAAAGGTCAAAGGTCAAATATATGTGTCAAAATCGCTCATTTAATGAATACTTTTGCAATATTGAAGATAGGAACTTGATATTTGGCATGCATGTGTATCTCATGGAGCTGCACATTTTGAGCGGTGAAAGGTCAAGGTCATCCTTCCATGGTTAAAGGTCAAATATATAGCTTCAAAGCGGCGCAAAAGGTGACATAGTGTTTCTGACAAACACATATCTTGTTTAGTTTGGTTTTCTCTGACAATTGTGCTACCGCTAATGTTTAGCCTTGAAATGTCGCACGCTGTAGGGTGGTCAGATTAGTTAAAATAGATATCCATATCAGATGGTTTGAGGCATGATTTTTTTTAACTGTTTGAAATCTAGTTGATTTCTTTGAAACTTTTGTCATGAATAGTTGCCATATTCTTAGAACTGTATTGAGCCTTGTTCTGGGAAAACTGGGCTAAATGCATGTGTGTAAAGTGTAATCTCAAATTAGCTTGTGCAGTTTAAAATTCTTTAAATGAAAAATTCCACAAAATGGAAAGTGTCATCCTTAATTAGCCTGTGAATACTGCACAGGCTACTTTAGGGCAATACTTAATGCATATGCATCAAGCCCAGTTTTAAACAAATGAGGCTCAAATGTATTTGACTCCATAGCTATCAGATCACTGTAGTAACCATTGTCCCATGTTTGTTTTTTACAGACTGCAACCATGTTTACATCTTGGAAAGACTGTCCTACTTTTGGCTTGCTTCTTTTTGTGATGGTTTGTATGTTTTGCTTGTTCTTTGTAAAGTTTCCATGTTTACTTGCATGCCTGTGCTGGTTTGTTTTTACAGTCAGTATGAGAAACGCATTTCTGCAAATTACTATAATACTTTTTTTAAAGCATCAACGTCATTTACCTTAATTGTTCAACATGTACATGGGACACCATGCTTCTTAATGCTTTGTCTTATTACCATTTTGCAGTCCTCGACTGCTCGTCTCAATTATAGCATTAAACTTAAATTAAATCCTATATTACTAATATTCGGCTTGTTATATTACCTTGATTTTACTGTTTTGTCTATCCAATCATTATTAAGTGTATAGTCAGTTTAGTTGACCATTGTTTATTTATTGAAGCTCATATTATTTGAGACTCGCCTGATCAGTGTTAATTAACAGTCTAACTAATGATTTGTATGATGCAAATTTAATGATTCTTTTTACATAGAACTAATTTTCTCGAAATATAAACACTGTTGTAATGATATATCTTAAAGTGGCCTATTCACAGATTTTGCCATGTTTTGAAGTTTGTCATTAAATGATTTATATTGATAAAAAAAGAGGCCCGCAGCAGGGCTCGAACCAGTGACCCCCGGAATCCTGTAGTAAAAACTCATTAGCCAACTGAGCTATCTTGCCAAGCATACATAAGTATCGAATTTTATACGTTATATAAGCAATCTTCGTAGCTTCATAAATTTAAACGACAACAACAGAACTCTCCAAATTATTCAATCGTTTCGCATTGCAACGCTTTATAATTTTTAGGTTTTTAAATCGTCAAAGACCACAATGGAAATAAGGGATATTGCTCTTTTTTGTGTAATGTTTTGCGTTAGTGTGCATGCCATAGTGCATTCTATGCATGTACGTTTCAATTATGATTGTTTTTACTTCATATTGTTTTATGTACATGTTGTTTCAATGCATTGTGAGTATGTATGCTATCTCCGAAATAAAAGATGCATATAATGGCTATATTAGACCATGGCAAATGTTCAGTAATACTGTTTCCTCACAAATATCATAACTAAACCGAAAATTTGCGAATCTGAAACAACTTTTTTCAATTTTGTCAATTTACCAAACCGTGAAAAGATCCCTTTAATATTCACCAATGGCCTTACTTGTTTTATTATAGCATGTATAGAAAATTCATGCTGACTTGATAAAACTTGAATTGTTTTTAATGTATGCTGCCTTGTTACTGGGAAAACTGGGCTCAATGAATTTGTCTAAAGTGTTATGCCAGATTAGCTAGTGCCCTTCTCACAGGGGGCTTATTGGGAACAACACTTTCTGCTTTTAGGGAATATCTCATTTGAAGAAAGTCTCTTATAAAACAACAACCCAGTCTTGGCGGAAAGTGTGGTCCCTAATGAGGCTTAGCAGTCCATATTGCTAATCTGAACGTCACTATGTACCTGTCACTGTAATAAGCCAAGTTTTCCCAGAATGCATCTTATTTCACTCACCTGCCTCTCCATTTCAGCTCACATCACAGTCACAAGGTCAATTTGTGCCAGATAGTAGGTGTTTAGAAACATGTCGTCTCTTTCAGGTAAAAGACAGCTTTTCTAATTCCATGTTTGTATATCATGTTATTGCAGTTTAAATTCATACAACCTTTCTTAGCAAAGAAACATGTATTGTTGCTTTGAAACAATTTTTTGTTCATTTTTTCCAATGAATTTTAGGGCAGTTATTTAATTTTTAAAACAGTTTTGCACTATAAATGTTGACCACCAGGAAGCAAGGGGTGAGGAGTAAAAAGCAAATATGTAAGGGTGCAGCATGTGGCTATTTTTCGCTACATACAGTATATGTCCTATGAATGTCATGAAATATATTAGAAATGTTTATTCAGTATGGAAATGTCATCCATTATATTTTCATTTAAACTCTTCTGGCAGGATTTTCTGGTAAGTCAATGTAGTTTTGTTATCCCCACGCTTTTTGAAAAAAAGGTGGGGATATTGTGGTGATCTCCGCCGTCCGTCCGTCTGTCCGTCCGTCCGTCCGTCCGTCCGTCTGTCCGTCCGTCCTGGCCACTATCTCCTCCTACACTAAAAGCACTAGAACCTTGAAATTTACACACATGGTAGCTATGAGCATATGTGCGACCCTGCACTATTTGGAATTTTGATCTGACCCCTGGGTCAAAAGTTATAGGGGTTGGGGTGGGGCCGCGTCAGAAATTATCACTCATTTTTTTAGGTTATTTTACATTTACTTCTTTATTTCTACACCGATTCACTTCAAATTGATACTGGACCTCACCTATGACAATACGGTCAATCTCAACCATGCATGGCCCCATTCCCAACCCTGGGGCGCCCCGCCCACATAGGCCACACCCACCAAAAATTTCCATTTACTATAATTTTTTCATTTCTACACGGATTCACTTCAAATTGATACTGAACTTTTGTTATGACATTAGGGTCAATCTCAACTATGCATGGCCCCAATCCCAACCCTGGGGCGCCCGCCCACATAGGCCACACCCACCAAAAAATTCCATTTACTATAATTTTTTCATTTCTACACGGATTCACTTCAAATTGATACTGAACTTCTCTTATGACATTAGGGTCAATCTCAACTATGCATGGCCCCATAACCAACCCTGGGGCCCCGCCCACATAGACCACACCCACCCAAAATTGCCTTTACTATAATTTCTTCATTTCTACACCGATTCACTTCAAATTGATATTGAACTTCTCTTATGACAATACAGTCAATCTCAACTATGCATGGCCCCATTACCAACCCTGGGGCGCCCCGCCCACATAGACCACACCAACCCAAAATTGCCTTTTACTATAATTTCTTCATTTCTACACCGATTCACTTCAAATTGATACTGAACCTCTCTTATGACAATACGGTCAATCTCAACTATGCATGGCACAATTACCAACCCTGGGGCGCCCTGCCCACATATGTCACACCCACCCAAAATTGCCTTTTACTATAACTTCTTCATTTCTACACCAATTCACTTCTAATTGATGATGAACTTCTCTTATGACAATACGGTCAATCTCAGCTATGCATGGCCCCATTACCAACCCTGGGGCACACCTAGGTCAAACATTCGGCGTGGGGATACGCGTCGGCCTCTGCCGCGCCATTTCTAGTTGTAGTTTACTTTCTATGGGTAATATTTATGTTGTTTACATGCAGTTAAGTAATTCATCATTATATCCCTAATCCTGGCTGGATATAGTTTAATGGTGTGGATTTTCAAAAACCTGTGGGAAGTGGTAGATCTTTCCAGAATAGTGCATGATAACCTCTAAATCAGAAATAGGGTGTTTATACCAGCTTGGGCGAAGCTCATATAATGTGTTTTAAAGAAAGGCTGATATTCAAGATTTATAGAGACAATCTAAATTAGTCACTTTCATAACAACAAACATAAATTGGATTCCTATATTGGTGATGGCTTATGACAATTCTCTTTCATCGAATATTCCACACATACCCTCATTCTCCTTGAAATATGTCACCTTGGGTTAATTCAAGCGGACATTTGTCCTTCCGGACATTGGTCCTCCCAAATAAAAGTAACCAAGGTAAGGAATAATCAATTGCTAAAAATGTATTCTTAAATGACAAATACAAACTATAAAATTTTAAATATACCTTAATATTTCATGAAGTAAACTAGAAAACTTTGTCAGAATGTTAATGGATGATTATATTATTATAAACTGATTGTGTCATTCATCAAACTGTGTAAACGTAATAAGGTATGATGACTGAATTAATTTTGGGAGGGTGAGTGTTGCAAATGAAAAGGGTTTAGCATAATACTTCCTGGAGGGCATAATTATGTTTGCTTGTGCTAACAAAATGGGAGGAAATGTGTCTAGTTACCCATTTATACCCATATACTCAACATCTCATTGATGATGACATATTTTGGTCTTGAAATAACCAGTATTTTATTTTTAATGTCAGCACCGACTTGAGTTTTCTGTGTGATTTGAAACAAAGTATAATTTTTTGAACATTTGTTTGCGTTGATTTATTGTTGATTGTTGTTTGGTTTGATTACGCAATTTCAATGTTGTATTATGATTTAATAAAACACAAACTTCTGTAAATGGATCCCAGGATTTTATTGAGATCAGTTGCATGCATGTAGTATATAGAATATTTTCATGGCCTTTTTTGGCTGATTTTATGGCAGTTATGGGGTCATATTCATCATGGCAAAAAGTTTGTATTTTCCAAATCAAATCCTGCTTTCCCAATTGATGGTTTGACTTCACAGTTATAAAAATAGAGATAAAGAGATAAGAGTTTTAAACTTGTAATTAAACATTATTTAAAAGTTATTAATAAAACATAAATATTTTTCCCATGATAAAGTAAATTGATGTAAAATTCATGATTTTCTGCATGACTATCATATTCTCACAATGTTGAAGAAAAGCCATGATTCTGTACCAAGTTAAAACTATCTTGGAGAAGCAGTGAATATTCCTGAAATTCATCTGAGTACTTCAATTTAGCTGTATGCCATATAAGCATGTATTTGTGATGGGAACATGTAAAATAATGTTCAACTATCACAGATAAGTCAACGTAACGTGTAAGCAAAATCAACTGTTTACTAGAACCAGTATATTGTTTGTGAATATTGAACTCGAACAGAGGAGTGAACATTTGCAATTATTTTCTTTAAAAATGTGCCTAGTGGACAAGTTTCAAATTAAACATGTGAGGTGCTATGATAATTTGCCATCCTTAAATATAAAATATGGCAAAATTTATGCCAGACCTATATTTTTGGGTGCAATATACAGATGGTGCAAAACAACAGTGTTTACTACAAGTTAATGTATATTAAATGCTCTGATTTTAAGAGACAATCTGCACTCAATCTTATTATTGATTTTTAGAATGAGCCATTTAACAATTACTGTCCGAAAGAAGGTTCATGTGATTGGCAATGTGCAGCACAACGAATGAACTGTCATGGGCAGGAGCAGTACCACTGTGCACGGGAATATGGACAACAACAATTTTTCAATGTATGTGCCATCCCACAACAGTGCGGAAAAGGTACAATTTTCTTGGTTTACATGCAAACTAGTATTTTTCAATAGTCGAAATTCTTTTAGAGAAGTTTTATCACAATTCAAAACTCATCGAAGGTATGAAAATGAAACCTCACATGATGAGCAAAGACTTGGAGAGCTAGTTGGAGTTCAAGAACAATTATTCTTTGTTTGATATTTTTGGAATTGTGTGTAATATTCTTAATAACAATTTGTCAATCTTTTTGTTTTTTAATAATGTAGAAAGTCTTATTTTATATATATTAAACGATTGTTAAAATGTTTAATTAGTAACGTTTCCAAATACTTCAGGTCAAGAACCAGCTATATCTTTTACTAAAAATACTAAAAATGTCACCTGCATCCCATGTGTCGATAAAAGATTCTACAACGACATTGACAACCGCATGTCTTCAACATTCCCACAGTGTCTCTATAAGAAATACAACCACTGCACAAAAGAAAACCACAAGATTGACTGTGGACCTGAGCGTAAAAAGCAAGCGTGGGATGTTCAGACAGAGGGGGATGGGTTCTGTCGATGTGATGCAAGGGACGGATACGAGCCGAAATTCAAAGATGTCCTCGTTACTGAAGGAGAATATTGCTTTGACAGGAAGGTTGAATGTGTTAAAAAAGATTGTGTACCTGGCATGGAGCTTTCACTCAGTAAGGCCTGCCTTATGTTATTTGTTGTTTTTCATGCCCCCGGTAGGGTGGCATAAAGCAGTTGAACTGTCCATCAGTCCGTCAGTCTGTGTGTCTTTAACTTTAACTCTAAAAACTTTAACATTGGCCATAACTTTCCAATATTGAAAATAGCAACTTGGTATTTGGCATGCATGTGTATCTCATTGAGCTGCACATTTTGAGTGGTGAAAGGTCATGGTCATCCTTCAAGGTCAAAGGTCAAATATATGGTTTCAAAGCAGTGCAGTAGGGGGCATTGTATTTCTTACAAACACATCACTTGTTAGTGTAAAACATGTGTTTGTTAGTGTAAAACATGTGTTTTTTTGCCTTGTAGCTTTGTGTTGTTCATGGGTACCATTCACAAAGCTACAAGAATTTATATTTTTTTGTCCTAATTGGCTAATGTAGTTGGGAATGTATACATGCATGTGTAAATCACATTATTATTACTCTTTAGAAATAATTTTATGTTGAAATAGCTTGAATGAACCTTTTTTTGGATGTTGAAGTGTTAAATGTGTTAAAATGTAATTTTGCCGGCATCTCTGAATAACCACAACCTCAAATAGATGTTTTATTGCTCTCAATTTACGTTGGATAGAAAAATAAATAAATCAAATGAAATTTCATCTGAAATGCCTGTTGGGCTTAAATTTTTCATAGAGAAGTTGACCAAAAGTTCTCAAATCTTGCTAATATGGCCTGTAGAGCTGACAAACTATTTTTGGTACATTAGAAAAATATTTGCTTGATACTCTTGGACTAAATTAATGCCCTGCTGCAAACCCTTCATCTTCGTGTCAGCTTGATAACTCTTATGCACTTGTATTTCATTTAAAAATGTCATTGTCGCTTTTGGTTTATTTACATCAGATTTTTAAAATACATTGTTAACAGTTGACACTCATTCTGAAGTTCTTGTCAGTTTTGTTTTATTACAAATCATTTTACATCTTTAGTTTGTGCTGATTATACTGAAAGATATAGGGACAACATTATAAGTACAGATAGATACTTTTTTTAGGTCAGGACATGTAACTTCTTGGTCAACATTTTAAGACACTAGTCAGACTTGACATGTGGATTTAAAAGTTAATGTCAAGCTGTGCATATCCTAAACCTTTTCACCAAACTTGGCTAGAAAGTTTATCTGTTGTGGAGTCATGTGTCAGTTGCACAAGGTTAAATTTGTTATTGAAGTTCAGAAGATTGTGCATCTCCATATATCCTTTACCCTTTTAAGAATGTTTATGAAATCGTTTAGGTTATGAAACTTGCATAAACAATTAAGGTCACTGAGACCATGCGCAGCAGCCATGAGTCAGTCACCCATTCTCATATTCAAGGTCATCACTTCATGGTCAAAAGAATCTAAGCCGGGATTTTACCAGTCTCTTGGACTGCCTTGTTTTCAAAGAGTTCTTTGCACATGTTAAAATTTGGTTATTCAAAAGTCAATCAAACAGTAAACAATACTTCTTTTTTTCCATTCCTTTTCCTTCTTATTTCCATGTTTAATAAAAATTTTTGTTGTTTAGCCAAGTGTATGTATTATAAGTATACTTTTTCAGATTATCAATGCATTCCAAAATGTGCTGAAGGACTTGTTCGAACCCAGTTGTCTGACATTTGTTCTTATCCAGAGTAAGTAGACTTACAAGCAAAGTTATACTCTCCTATTAGAAGTAACAGTTTTGTTTTGTTATTCATGAATTTTGAATTTCATGAAGTTGTTCTAAGTTTGTGCTCTGATAGACAAATTATTAGGCCTTGCAGGTAACTTAAGTGTCAATATACAGTAATCAAAAGTGTACCATATCTTCATGTTAGAATTTCAAGTTCAACATTAACACAAGGTAGTGTTCTTCCAACTTCTACAAACAGAACAGAATCTGTGACTACGTCGCTGATCCCTCCAAACAGAACTGCTGGTAAGTTACTGGCTTTTCATAGCATTTCCATTTGTAAAAGATAATTACTCCCAAGCAGAAATGGTTGATATTGGAGTCGCACTATTGGTCTGTCTGTCCCATAAAATAAAAAAAAATGAAACAAACTTCTTCCACATTATAAAGTGATTAAATTGAAACTTAAAATATGTCATCACCATGCAGTGCAGATGTGCAAGACATCTTTTCATTCATAGGGATCCACACATTCCCGAGTTATTAGTCCTTGAACAAAGCTTACAAAGCAGGGCATGTTTGTTTCAAAGCTTTAGTTTTATTGTCTTGCTAATTTAGAATTATTGCATTATCTTTGTTTCTTGGCAAAACACAATTCTTTGTTGTGTAAGATAAACACAATTAAAGATTCTAATCACTATTCATATACAAGAGACATACCATAGTATCCTAACCATACAAATAAATGAAAAGAAAGCGTACATTTACATTTAAATTTTCCAAAGAAAGCATGCTTTTCATATCTATCTGGATTACTGCAATTAATTTTTGAAATTATTATTTCAGGCACATCTCCACATGGAGTAGATAAATATGTTGTTGCAGTATCTGTCACCGTTTCTTTAGTTTCTTTAGTTGGCATAATTTTAATAATAGGTAAGTGTTTTTTAAGAAATTTGTTTTCAAAATACAACATTTTAATACCAAAGTAAAGTTCAAGTAAAATGGTCTGGTTAAAAATTTCTAATACATAATAAAGCTGTACAATGAACAACTGACAGTTCTTGAGCCTTCTTTAATAAATGCTAAAATATATTTTTTTATGAATCATGATTATATGGAAAATGCAATTTCTTTTATACAAACAATTTATATGTCAGTTGACATTTGCATGTGGGCAAAAAAGATGTGATAAGGATCTTTTACTGTTGTTACACCTAATTGAATTGCATATAGATAATTTGTATCTCATTAAGACTGTTGTAAACATTGCATTTGACACTGATACAATCCTATTTCATAAGGCATCATTGTTTACTCCTTGCCAAATATTGTGCGACAAAAGTTACCACCCTATATAGTGATATGGCATATGTAAACTACAATTGAAAGCTTTATAGTATTAATAAATAATAATTTTAAATAAATATGAAGAAGTTTAGCCTGTTGTTTAGTTATATGATATGTGGTATACTCAGTTATGGTTTACGATTAAGATCCCCCCTTATCAATTTCAAATTGATTTGTTCCTGTCCAATTTACTGCAATTTTATAAGCATAACAATGTAAGAAGAAAAAAGTGTTACTTTAAATAGTGGTCACAGATTCACTTCATTATTGAGTTATTGACCCATGCAATCATTAATGTGTTTTAAGTTTCAAACTTTAGATTGAACCCTGTTTTGTGTTTTCTAAACTTGTATGTGAATTAAATATATTTTTTTGGTTATAGGCTATGTTGTTTACAGAAAGAGGAGAAACTTTCTTCATGAGAAAATTGTGGACCAAAGTGTAGGAAGTCCACTGCTGAAAACATCTGAGCCTCAAAGTTCCAGACCTAATATCACTAATATTAACATCACTGGTGATTATTTCAATGTAGACAATCAAGAAGGAACAATTAATATTAAAAAATCTGTAAGTAAAATTATGATTGAGCTATATGTTGCGTATTTTTTGCTCCTTTTGGTATGAGGTGAGATATATTCTGGTCTGTCATTGTCAGTTACCTTATGTTTTAATCTAAATTAAGCATGAATGATACTGGAAAGGTCTAGAAAACTGTGCCACCATGGGTACCAAAAGTTGAAAAAAGAAAATGAGCATTACTTGAATAAAAGTTAATTCAAATGAATCTTCCAATTAAGGAAGGTTTTCAGAATGCAAGAACCACAGCTCTTCCTTGTCAATATTTAATGTGTTTTTGAAGTTAATTGAATAATGGTGTTGTGTAGATCAAAACAGTATGTCAAATTTAAGAAGGAATACATATATTACACACTAATTTGAAGAGTGTAAGAAATGTTTTAGTTGAATTGCATGGTATGAAACCTATTTTTGTCTACATTAATTATTTGTGATCAATTCTTCGTTTTATGTTCATGCACATTATCATAATGTAATGTGAAAGAATTGCTGGAATTTTCCTATTGCCTTAAATATGTATCTCTTACCTTAATAGCATCCGATTTGTATTTTTGTTCTAGAGTGATGATAAGAAGATTGAACTTGCTGAGGAAACAGGTAATAACTAAAATTAGTGCCTGTTTTAGAAGATACAATTTTCTTAAACCATTTTTCTATGTATTACTATTTATATAAAGCTGAAAGTCAGTTATTGTTTGCTTGTTGCTGATACCCAATTCAAATGAAAAGCTGGTTTGGATATCTGAACATTATTTCTCCTTTGTTCTGGAAAAAAAGACATTGAAGTTATTTTGTGAAAATTTTCCTCTGTAAGGAAACAGTATGGTTGTCTGATAATTAATTCATAATCTCATACTAAGAACTGTATTGTACATGAAGAATTTTAAATAAATACAAATCATATCAATCAATATGTAACAGCCAAGAATCCTGTTGCTCTATTAAAAGTCAGAGTGATAGTTGGCACTTGAAGTTTGTGCATATTTCTTATATGTACCTATAGTAGATCTTTGTGTCTTTACTGATTTATTTATGATGCATGATGGGAGTCTTGCACATTTGCATATGAAGATTACATGATGCGTGCATCAACTATTTGGGGTGTTGAGCTTGGAATGTTAAAGTTTGTGTACCTCCTCAAATATTTTCAATGTCCCTTGACATATTGCTTTCATATTTTGCATACTTCTTTACCAACATGACCCCAATCTATACACAAGAGCAGACAACTGTAACAAGCATATTTCAAGAATTATGGCCCTTTATTCACTTAGAATATGCGTTTTATTGATAAATCTATGTTAAAGTTTGTGTATCACCTAAAATATTTTCAATGTCCCTTGATATATTGCTTTCATAATTTGCATTCTTCTTACCCAACATGACCTCAATCTATGAACAAGAGCAAACAACTATTACAAGCATTTTGTAAGAATTGTGACCCTTTTTCCACTTAGAATATGCATATTATTGATAAATTTATGTTAAAGAATGCGTACCACCTCAAAAAATTTCTATATACCTTGTCATATTGATTTTATATTTTGCATACTTCTTTACCAACATGATCCCAATTTATAAACAAGAGCAAACAACTGTTTCAAGCATTTTGTAATAATTATGTTCCCTTTTTATAATTAGAAAATTTGTTTAAGTTTTGTGTTTAGGTTCACTTTATTCCTGAAGTATTCAAGCTATTGCTTTCATACTTGCAACACTTACTTACTATCATAAGGGGACTGTGCAAGTTATGTTACTCTGACTGGCATTTTGACAGAATTCTGGCCACTTTTATACTAAGATAATTTAATATTTGGTTAAGTTTTGTGTTTTGGTCCATTTTACTCCTTAAGTATCATAGCTATTGCTTTCAGACTTGGAAAACTCGCTAGCTATTGTAAGGGGACTGTACAGAGCATGTGGCATAACTCTGGTTAGCATTTTAATGGAATTATGGCCCTTTTTTGTCTAAGCAACTTTGAATATTTTGTTAAGTTGTGTGTTAAGATGCACTTTACTTCTAAAGTATCAAGGCTATTGCTTTCAAACTTCAAATACTTTCTTACTATCATGAGGGAACTGTACCTGGCATGTTGAATTTGACCTTTGAATGACCTTGACTCTCAAGGTCAAATTACTAAATTGTGCTTAAATTGACATAACTTCTTTATTTATGATCAGATTTGATTCATACTTTGACAAAACAACACTTACCTGACATACCACAATGGACTCCACCCAAACCATCCCCCATGCCCCACCCCAGAATCCCCCCCCCCCCCCCAATTTTTTTTTCCTTTTTTTATGCCCCCCTTCGAAGAAGAGGGGGTATATAGCTTTGCTCATGTCGGTTTGTCGGTCGGTCTGTCGGTCCGTCAACCAGGTGGTTGTCGTACGATAACTCAAGAGCGCTTGGGCCTAGGATCATGAAACTTCATAGGTACATTTATCATGACTCGAAGATGACCCCTATTGATTTTGAGGTCACTAGGTCAAAGGTTAAGGTCACGGTGACCAGAAATAGTAAAATGGTTTTTGAATGATAACTCAAGAACGCATACGCCTAGGATCATGAAACTTCATGGGTAGATTGATCATGACTTGCAGATGACCCCTATTGATTTTTAGGTCACTAGGTCAAAGGTCAAGGTCACGGTGACCCGAAATAGTAAAATGGTTTCCGGATGATAACTTAAGAACGCATACGCCTAGGATCATGAAACTTCATAGGTAGATTGATCATGACTCGCAGATGACCCCTATTGATTTTGGCGTCACTAGGTCAAAGGTCAAGGTCACGGTGACCCGAAATAGTAAATCGTTTTCGGATGATAACTCAAGAACGCATACGCCTAGGAACATGAAACTTCATAGGTAGATTGATCATGACTTGCAGATGACCCCTATTGATTTTGATGTCACAAAGTCAAAGGTCAAGGTCACGGTGACCCGAAATAGTAAAATGATTTTCGGATGATAACTCAAGAACGGTTTTGCCTAGGATCATGACACTTCATAGGTAAATTGATCGTGACTCGCAGATGACCCCTATTGATTTTTAGGTCACTAGGTCAAAGGTCAAGGTCACAGTGACAAAAATCGTATTCACACAATGGCTGCCACTACAACGGACAGCTTATATGGGGGGCATGCATGTTTTACAAACAGCCCTTGTTTCTAGTATTTTTGAAAGATCATCTAATAAATGACCACACCCCCCACATTATAACCCCCTCTCCACCCCACCCCCACCCTCACCACCCAACAAGATTTATTTTGTTTGAAACATGGTTAAAAAAACAACAAATATTTATTTATTTTATTCTTGAAGGACCGTCCAACCATCCCACCCCAGCTATTGCTATCAAACTTGAAATTAAATCTTATTAGTTTGTTTTTATGTCTTTACAAATGTTCAATACCGGTAGATTGTTGAAAATATACCTGAACACAGAATCGTCTATAAAGTAAAATTTCTTTTAAACATAAGCGATCAATATGTTTCAGTCATGGTCCTCTTCCACTTAGAATATGACTATATTACCTTGACCTTATTGAATATGATTAATTTCCCCATAATGGCTTACGTTATACTGTCAAGCACTTGAATAGTGGAGTGCACTGTCTTCTGACAGCTCTTGTTTAAATGCTTGTTGAAATAATATTGAACATTGAAATCATGTGAATGCTATAAAGCATGAAAAATGAAGAAAATACTGACATTTATATATTTATAGGTAGTGGCAGTGATGAGAACATTGAACTTGCAGACTTCAGCTGTACTAATGTATCGCCCCCCACACAATTCCTCCCGACAGATCATGGTTCTTCCACAGACTCTTTGCAAGTGAGTTAATTAAATTGACTATTGTTAAGAATTAGTTCTCTATTGCTTAGCATGTTTCCATCGGTCGCATTGTTGGTCAGTCTGTAGACCTTTTTTTTAACAATATCTTGTGAATGCCTTGAAATATCATTATGCAATTTGGATGGTTAGTTACTTAGGAGAAGAGGAAGATGCAAAATGATTATGAGGTCAAAGGACAAGGTCGCAGTTGATAGTCCCATGAAATTCAATCAAAAGTTAAGAACCTTTCAAATGTGAGTTACCAGGGTAATTAGGGCCAAGTTCATTGTTAAGGGGGTTTGTATTTTAAAAATTGTACACAATATCAAGTGAATGCAGAGGATATTGATGAATGATATTCAACTACATGCACTTATACTAAAGCACCTTTATTATAATCTTTATTATAAGTTGTAATCATAAATGTTCTTCTCAATACCCTTGACATAGGTTGTCTGATGCAGAAAATGAATGTATTTGTTTTCAATGAAGATGAGGTATTTTTAGAAGAACAATACAATTTTATATTTTGTGTTTCAGTTCTTTTAACATATATTCTTTTCATGCTTTTTAGAGTTGCACTGATGTGGCTGGAATGATACCTTCACCAGTTATTTTATCTAAAGAAGGTATTGAATGCAATACGGGTCATCAATAAGATAATATAAACAGTTTGCTTACCTGTACATTAACCATGAAAATGCTATTGATTTGTTTCTTAAATATGATCTTTGTTAGTTTTGTCAATGCTCTTTTTTCACATGGTAAACAAGACCATAAGCGTAGTTTAGTGGGATATTTTATATATTAATTGTAATGGTATATTTTGAAAATATATATGCATAAATGTCACAGTCGAGTTTAATGTTAAAAACCTGATTGGTTGAGGACCAATAGCCGAATTAAAATACGACATAAATCTATCTGATTTTGTTGATATGGTGTTTATTGAAATGATAGTGAATCAAGGTAAGTGTTTCTTCTTTAACTTTCCGAATGATGTAGAGTCAAATAACGCCATGTTTTCCAAATGAAGGACAATGACCAAAGACAAGAATTTCCTGTGAAATTATGCATTCATCCTTCCAAATGTTTTAGATGTAATGAATTGCAAATAAAAGTATTGATTAATTTATCATGTGCAAATGCAAAACAATTTATTAGTTAGATGGAAAAAAAAACAAATTAGTAGCAATGCAAAAATATTTCTTAGAATGTTAATTGGTAATTATCACATATAATAACAGCAGACTTGGGAACAATTATTTAAATTAAAAATAACAGATAATTATGAGCAACAATGTTTTGTTATTGGCTTAAATCTTTAAAACGAAATGCTGAACCCATAACAGGCCACTCACATTTTGAATGTCTACGCACTTGTTTATGGCCATTTCCAGACAGTATGACATTTACATGTATTCAACGTGATTTTAGCTGAATTTTGATAAATGCTGATAAAAAACAGTTGGAAATGTATTAAAAACAGTTGGAAATTTACTAAACGAACTGGAATGTGTTTGAGCAATTAATTATTCTCACTAGACAAGATTAAAATGTTTTTATTATATTAAACTTGTTTATCTGTAATTGGTCCTTGTTAACTAATGATCCTCAACCAGTTCATTACTTAAGCAAACATGTGATATCGAAGTGCTGTTATCAGATAAAAAAAAACTAACACTTTAACTTGGTTTCTTGTGCTTAAACTACTGACATCTTGACTCTTAAGAGAAAACCATTAAACATGGCATAACAATGCCGAAAATATACAACATTGGTTATTGACAAACACTGTTTCTTAGGACTGAACCTCAAACCTGGTGTGCAGCCCAGCGACGCAGAGAATACTCCTGAAATCATTCTACCCAATAATCATGGTAAGTAGAAATAATATGGACCAATTTAGTTATGATAAATTTTAAATGTGTTTTCATTAAAATAAACCTTTCAGCTTTGTTCTTGAAAACCTCTCCTTATATTTTTAATGATCACTGGGCATTGTATTTTACCTTATGAATTGGGCTAAGTTCATACTTTTTGATAGTGATAAGGCTTCATCATAAGCTGTAGTTCATTACGTGTAGCCTTTTGGCATTTGGTTAAGGTTTAAACTATATGTTGATACTGTGGAAACGTTGCTGAATCATAGAAATGTAAGCAGTACCATACATACATAGCTACATTGCTTAACTTAAATACTGCAAATTATAATTTGACAGAATTTAGAAAAAACTTGATTTTTGCTGTGTCTCTCAAAGTAAGTTAAAAGTGCTGCTGATATGGTATGAACTGCTAAACTTGTAACTACAATGTATAGCAATTGCAACATTACGAACATATAGAACATTAATTAGTATTCATATACAGTATAGGAGTGGAAAAATGAAAGAAGTTATTAGTATAATACAAAAAGTGTAATGATAGCAAACAAAAGTAAGTTTACCTTTGTCAGCATTAATAAGCAGTGTGCTCAAGGTATTCAAAATTAAATAAAAATTGTAGATTTTTAGAATTAGGATTGTAAAGACAAAAAGCAAATGCAGGATTATTTTATTGTTAATCTTCATGTTAGTAATGTCATCATGTAGGGTCTTATAATTATCATGCTTTTTGTTGATAAACTCATTCAAACAATATAATATTAACAAATTAATAAATTGAATCACTGTGCACATGTTTCTACCTATGCTGCGTATTAAGGGCTGGAGCTTCTAACCGATTGCTTTTTTTGTTCTTATTGTTATAATTATTAATGCTCATACACTCACAGTGAACATACCAAACTATATTACCATGCATGCATACCTTTACGATGAAAAATGTAATCAATGACCGTTTTTTTCATAAACAACATAGAAAGTTGATTTTTAATCACTTAAATCCAAGTAAATTACTTATTTATATTTTTATGCTCCCCCAAAGTTTATTTTGGGGGAGCATATAGTCGCCGCTTCGTCTTTCCGTCTGTGTGTCCGTGTGTCCGTCTGTGCACAAAATTTGTCCGGGCTATTTCTCAGCAACTAATAACCGGAATTCAATGAAACTTTATTGGAAGCTTCACTACCAAGAGGAGATGTGCATATTATCAGCGGGTTCTTGTCGGATGATTTTTCACAGAGTTATGGCCCTTTGAAATTTTCCATTAACTGTACATATAGTGCAATTCTTGTCTGGGCTATTTCTCAGCAACTAATGACCGAAATTCAATGAAACTTTATGGGAAGCTTCACTACCAAGAGGAGATGTGCATATTATCAGCGGGTTCTGGTCGGATGATTTTTCACAGAGTAATGGCCCTTTGAAATTTTCTATAAAAAATTATTGTTCCCCCAACAACTGTACCCTCAAGACGTTTCCTTTTATCTGAATATTTAGTGTAACATTGTGACAAAAAAACTTTGGGGAGCATCACCTGTCTCCGACGGTTTCTTGTTTTCAGAAGGTATCAAACCTTTTTATGAAACTGCAAGACCAGAAACTGTTGTCGATTATGGCTTTATTGATGAACTGAATATTGACGGAGGATCATTATCAGAAGAAGAAATGGTGATTGGATATAAAAATTGCAATAAAATGCATACAAAACAGAGACATTTTCTTACAAATTTAAACAGTCAGGATTATTTATAATTTGATTTTTTACACCTTTGATATTGCTTAAATATCAAACAGCAAATGGTATTATATCTAATTGACATTTTGTTTTAAAGTGTAACAGATTCAGAAATGACGTTTTTGGATTTTTGCTGATATTCGATTTCCTTAGTCTAGCACACATTGTACAAGTATCTTTGTTTCAACAACAAAAGTATACCATAGAGCTTTTGCTTTTGTCTTTCAGGAAGAGCTTGCAAAAGACCTTCTTAACACATTAAACGAATATTTACAAATATTCAAATTTTTAAATGAAAATAACGTAGCTACAATTATATCCAATCTGAAGAAAATAGCAGCAAAAAAGAAAGTGAATTTAGATAAAATGTTAAACTTTCTTGCGTATACGGAAAAGCCATCTACAAGAATCAAAGAAGTCTTCAAATGCAAAAAATGGTAGGTGTGAATGTACATGCAATGTAAAACCCTTATTGAATAGAGCCTTAAAGTACCAGCTGAGATTTCAGAGATATTGCCCTTTAAATATATAAACTGAAGATTTTTTAATCATTTTTAGCTCATCTATATTTTGAAAAAAAATTATGAGCTATTGTCATCACCTTGGCATCGGCTTCGGCGTTGGCGTCCGGTTAATTTTTGCGTTTAGGTCCACTTTTCTCAGAAAGTATCAATGCTATTGCATTCAAACTTGGTACACTTACTAACTATCATGAGGGGACTGGGCAGGCAAAGTTAGATAACTCTGGCGTGCATTTTGACAGAATTATGTGCCCTTTTTATACTTAGAAAATTGAAAATTTTGGTTAAGTTTTGTGTTTAGGTCCATTTTATTCCTTAAGTATCAAAGCTATTGCTTTCATACTTGCAACACTTACTAACTATCATAAGGGGACTGTGCAGGCAAAATTATGTAACTCTGACTGGCATTTTGACAGAATTATGTGCCCTTTTTATACTTAGAAAATTGAAAATTTGGTTAAGTTTTGTGTTTTGGTCCACTTTACCCCTAAAGTATCATAGATATTGCTTTCATACTTGGAACACTCGCAAACTATCATAAGGGTACAGTAAAAGGACAAGTTGCATAACTCTGGTTGTCATTTTTACGGAATTATGATCCTTTTTTGACTTAGTAACTTTGAATATATGGTTAAATTTTGTGTTTTGATCCACTTTACTTCTAAAGTATCAAGGCTATTGCTTTCAAACTTCAAATACTTTCATGCTATCATGAGGTTACTGTACCTGGCAAGTTGAACTTTACCTTGACCTTTGAATGACCTTGACTCTCAAGGTCAAATTATTAAATTTTGCTAAAATTGCCATAACTTCTTTATTTATGATTAGATTTGATTGATACTTTAACAAAACTTCTCTTACCTGACATACCACAATAGCAGGGGGGCACGCGTATACGGGAGCTTACCGCGTTTAAGTGAGAAAGTTGTTGCAAAACTTCGAAGATGGCGTCGTTTAAGTGTTTTTTGTGAAGGAGTAGCGGATATTTTCACCCGGTAAGCCAGTTTATATTTATATTTCTTTTAAATGAATAAGCCCTTTCGGCTCTACGGTGTTTGTGCTCCCCTCGGTTTTTTGTTTCAAAACCGTAGACGTCGGAATAAAAAAGTTATTGAAGCAAAACCGTCGACAAATTTGTTGTTTAATTTCTTGACCTTCGAGATGTTGGATGTTCGAATATCATTTTCTCTCATAATAAACAGTATTTGTGCACGTGTACAGTTAAATATAACATAAATCACGAATATTTTATTATCTCGACGCGTTGTTATGTCTATTAATTCATTTAATGCCGAATTATAACGGGTTAACCCCCATTTTTGGAACTAAACTTCCTTTTAAGCACATTTTGGGACCTGATTTCCAATTGATTAACAGCTCTTTCCTATGTTACAAGGTTTTATGCGAAATAACTTTCGTGAATGAATTCCGCATTGGTGCGAATGTCTTGGAAAACATTTTCACTTAAAGAAATCAAGAGTTTTCTTTTTTCTATTAATTGTTTTATTATTAATTTGTATTATTATATGTTTTATCGCGTACTTAACGCTAACATTTAGTGTGTGTACTATAAGACATTCGACGGTATTATGAACACAGTGTAATTCTTACCTGTTTATATAGACATACTTATGTTTGAATATGCATCCAACGGAATACTATGCTTACTATTTCCAGATATCTAGACGCCAGTATATATGTTGAGGATGCCAAGATTAAAAAAGACGGCGTAACAAAGTGTGTACCGCTCTAGAATGCGATAGGTACATGAAAACCCACCAATCAAACAAAAAAGATTACGTCGAAGTACCTTGCCAAACAATCACATATACGTGCAATAAAAGTGTAATGAAAAACAGAAGAGGGTAAAGCCGGTTTGATACTAGTATAAGGTTGATGTAACCAGATACTGCCATTGTTGCGATTCGGAATACATGAAGCAATTTGGAATACCTGACATCTGCTTAAAAGATGCATATCGGTGGATGTTTTTTTATGATACTTAAATATGAATTGTTTATTTAATACATGACATTTGACGCGTTATACCATAACGATACTGATACATGTATGTGACTCTGATGTGACACATTTTAGACGACCTTCTTTTAAACCAGTTCTGAGTTGGTCACTATATTATAATCGCAAAAAGTGAATTTGTAGTGGATAGAAAGATTTGTGCAAATGCAATACACGATATGATTTCAGTAGAAGTGATCAATATAATTTTTATACATATATGTTTTTTCTCTTTTATACCTATGTGAATACCTATTATTTATGACTGTTGTATTAAGGGAATAAAGTATTGGTTCACTTAGAAAGATTATTTCGTTTGTTCCTAACATTGCCTTCTAATCGTTAGTAATGTTAATATGTCAAATGCATAACGAATTAAATCCGACCCAAATCTTTTTTTATCATGTATGTAAATGCTGAATACAATTGAAAATTTATGCAGAGACATCGTAGGAAGAAATGACGTAACACAGATAATGGTTTATTTTCATAACAAAGTGAGAAACTAGCATAATGACATATACGGAATAAAACGTGTAAGTAAGTAGCACTCATAGCAATTATATGTCAGACGTATCCATGTAGACTTTATAAATAAAACAAAAACACTACAAACATCAGCTGTACATGTTTTGTTATGTTCGTGTTTTTTATAATGCCCCCCTTCGAAGAAGAGGGGGTATATTGCTTTGCTCATGTCGGTCGGTCTGTCGGTCTGTCCGTCCACCAGGTGGTTGTCAGACGATAACTCGAGAACCCTTGGGCCTAGGATCATGAAACTTCATAGGTACATTGATCATGACTCGCAGATGACCCCTATTGATTTTGAGGTCACTAGGTCAAAGGTCAAGGTCACGGTGACCAGAAATAGTAAAATGGTTTTTGAATGATAACTCAAGAACGCATACGCCTAGGATCATGAAACTTCATGGGTAGATTGATCAGGACTTGCAGATGACCCCTATTGATTTTGAGGTCACTAGGTCAAAGGTCAAGGTCACGGTGACCCGAAATAGTAAAATGGTTTCCGGATGATAACTCAAGAACGCATACGCCTAGGATCATGAAACTTCATGGGTAGATTGATCATGACTCGCAGATGACCCCTATTGATTTTGAGGTCACTAGGTCAAAGGTCAAGGTCACGGTGACCCAAATAGTAAAATGGTTTTCGGATGATAACTCAAGAACGTTTACGCCTAGGATCATGAAACTTCATAGGTAGATTGATCATGACTTACAGATGACCCCTATTGATTTTGAGGTCACAAGGTCAAAGGTCAAGGTCACGGTGACCCGAAAGAGTAAAATGATTTTCGGATGATAACTCAAGAAAGCTTTTGCCTAGGATCATGACACTTCATAGGTACATTCATCGTGACCCGCAGATGACCCCTATTGATTTTCAGGTCACTAGGTCAAAGGTCAAGGTCACAGTGACAAAAATCGTATTCACACAATGGCTGCCACTACAACGGAAAGCCCGTATGGGGGGCATGCATGTTTTACAAACAGCCCTTGTTTGCTGTTATAGTCCGGCTCTGTTGAAGGATTCTTTCTTGCATATTCTACATTTAAACTCATGTGGTCCATGAATGGGGCATGATATCTCAATCCTCCCATGATGTAAAATTCCTGATTACATATACTGCAACGAAAGATGCACTTATTTTCGCCCTTTAACCTGCATCATCTGAAAAGACAGTAAAAGAATGGTTAAAAAAGTTCATAGCAGAATAAGGTCGACACGTCATAAAATACATGGAATTAATTATAATATTACTGAAAGATAAACGTTATATTATCTCGTACATCAGCCACCACACAACCCATCTTCTTGAAAATAGGTGAATTGATTCAATTGGTCGGCAGGTTTTTCGAACAGCATTATTATGATTCTACAGTAAGTAACGTGATTAAGAAAACACTTATATTGCACCACGTAACATGCTATAAAACTATAATATTGAAGTACACATATACACTTTATTTAAGATGGGTAGGTATATCATGTCAAGCTCTTTTACATATGAAAGAGCTGTTTGTCATTTGGAAGTCAGGTCCCAAAATGTGCTTAAAAGGAAGTCAGTTCCAAATAAGGGGGTTAAACCAATAATGTTTGCCAATAAATTAATTATCAGTGATAAAACGGCGTCGGTAAAATGAAATAATCATGATTTTATTTATATTTTACTGTTAACGTGGGTAAATACTGTGTATAATAAGAGAAAATGATATTTGTTCATCCAATTTCTCGAACGTCCCGTAAGTAGACAACAGATTTGTGGACGGTTTTCCTTCAATAACTTTTTTATCCCGACGTCTACGATCTTGAAACAAAAAACTGAGGGAAGCACACACACCGGAGAGCCGAAACGGCGTATTCATTTAAAATAATTAAAAATACAAAGGGGCTTACCGGGTGAAAATATCCTCCCTTCCTTTAAGAAAATCCAACAAACGACGCCATCTTTGAAGTTTTGCAACAACTTTCTCACTTAAACGCGGTTTGCTCCCGTATACGCGTGCCCCCCTGAATAGACTCCACCCAAACCATCCCCGGTGACCTGCCCCCTCTCTCCCCCCCCCCCCCCGAATCCCCCCCCCCTAATCCCTCCCCCCCTAATTTTTTTTTTTTAAGATTATCTCACAAATGACCACCACATCCTCACACTATAACCCACCCCCACCCTACCCCCCCCCCCCAATTTTTTTTTTGAAACGGTTAAAAAACACATATTTATTTTTATTATTTTATTTTTGAAATACCGTCCAACCATCGCACCCAAGAATCCACTACCCCCCCCCCACCCCCGATTTTTTTTTTCTTTTTCATTTTTTTCCCGCATTTTTTCGCATTTTTGGAAGATAATGTAATAAATGTCCACACCCCCATACTATACACCCCTCTTCACTCCACCTCTCCCTCCTCGTGATTGAAATTGAGAGTCCCTTCACCTTTAAAAAGAAAATAGATGAGCGGTCTGCACCCGCAAGGCGGTGCTCTTGTTTAATCTGAATTTAACTTGAATTAAATGTGTCTTAATATATCGTACCATGATCTGATGATCAGCATTTCACCATAAGTACTGTTTGGGTGCAGCCTATGAAAAAAAAAGAAGTGTTTGTCTCGTTAGTCAACTTCATAGAGAAAGGCAGAGAAGAAGGCATATGTATTTTAAAATATGACCCGCATCTTTTGTTATTCTCTCTGATGTTTTGGTGGTAGAAACATCCATTAATGACTTTTCATCTGGTTAATGCAAAAATTTGACAATTATCTACTGTTATTCCTCCGATGTACTGTTTCAGTGGAATGGAGTTCAATCGTGGCAAATCGTCTGGGATCAACAACTGCTGCATGTATCAGAGCATCAGCCATCTGCTGTGTGGTGATGAACGGCTGCAGAACCGTCTACGTTTGTGTAGCACCCTGCATGCTGTACGGCGATATAAGGATTATGTAAAACAGGTGCAAGCCTTTTGCTTTTCATTTGTTATAAGCTCATGTGAGCACTGTGTGCTCATGGTGAGCTTTTGTAATCACCTTTTGTCGGTTGTTTTTTGTGCAATGTTAGGTGTCCACGTATGCCGATCTTCATGAAATTTGGTCAGAAGATTTGTGCCAATGATATCTTGAACAAGTTGGAAAATGTTGGTTCCTGTTAGTTGAAAAACATAGCCGCCAGGGGGCGGGGCAATTATCCTTATATGGTTATAGCAAAACCTTGTTAACACGCTAGAGGCCATATTTATTTTTGATCATCATGAAACTTGGTCAGAAGATTTGTGCCAATGATGTATGAGTTCGAAAATTGTTCCGGTTGGTTGAAAATCTTGGCTGCCAGGGGGCGTTGCATTTTGCCTTATATGGCTATAGTAAAACCTTGATAACATTCTAGAGGCCATTTTATGCGATCTTCATGAAATTTGGTCAGAAAATTTATTCCAATTATATCTTGAACAAGTTCACAAATGGTTCTGGTTGGTTGAAAATATTGCCGCCAGGGAGCGGGGCATTTTTCCTTATATGGCTCTGAATGGTTTTAGTAAAACTTTGTTAACACTTTAGAGGCCACATTTATTGTCTGATCTTCATAAAATTTTGTCAGAAGATTTAGGTCAATAATATCTTGGACTAGTTCGAAAATTGTTTTGGTTGGTTGAAAAACATTGCCCCTTTGGGGCGGGGCATTTTTCCTTATATGGCAATATATGGCTATAGTAAAACCTTGTTAACATTCTAGAGGCCTTATTTTTATGTATGATATTCATGAATTCAGCCCAAATATTTGTGCCAATAATATCTTGGACTAGTTTGAAAATGGTTCGGGTTGGTTGAAAAACATTGTCGCCAGGGGGCGTCGCATTTTTCCTTCTATGGCTAAATATGGCTATAGTAAAACCTTGTTAACACTCTAGAGGCCACATTTATTGTCTGTTCAATGGACATTTTTTGGGTTTTTTTGTTCAAAGTTTAAGGTCACATTGACCAAAACCAATTACTGGCACATGTTTGAAATAAGGTTTTCAGTTTTGGTTGATAGAGGGCAATGTTAATAAAATCTTTCTACAGTAATTATTGAGTACGACCTACAGGTTGGCATGTGTTTTCCAGACAGAAGTATTTTTGGATGGTTTAAAATATTTGTATTTGCATGCATTTTGAATTGAGTTTTCCTGTTCCAAGAAGTTTTTGCATAATTAAGACAGTATTATTGGTCTTCAAATTATTGAATTAACTTATTGTTAAAAAATATGCTGATACTCAAATAGTGACTTTTTATGGAAAAATTTAATTAAGTGCAAGTGCATATGTGCAACAAAATTCCAATTAAGCCCACAAACAGTGTTAGTCATAGAGTTTCCTTAAGCTGACACAGTATGACAGAACCATGATTAAGCTGCAACAATGTGGAGTGAAGTGGGTTTGCTTTGTTGAAATTATTACTTACTTACACCTTTTGTTTTTATGCCTCTCTTCAAAGAAGAGGGGGTATATTGTTTTGCACATGTCGGTCGGTCAGTCCGTCGGTCGGTCGGTCAGTCCACCAGATGGTTTCCGGATGATAACTCAAGAACGCTTAGGCCTAGGTTCATGAAACTTCATAGGTACATTGATCATGACTGGCAGATGACCCCTGTTGATTTTCAGGTCACTAGGTCAAAGGTCAAGGTCACAGTTACTCGAAATAGTAAAATGGTTTCCGGATGATAACTCAAGAATGCTTACGCCTAGGATCATGAAACTTCAAAGGTACATTGATCATGACTGGCAGATGACCCCTATTAATTTTCAGGTCACTAGGTCAAAGGTCAAGGTCACAGTGACTCAAAACGTTTTCACACAATGGCTTCCACTACAACTGACAGCCCATATGGGGGGCATGCATGTTTTACAAACAGCTCTTGTTATAATATATCATCTTTTGATTAATTGCCATACATTTTATGTAAAATGTGCACTGATTTTTTTAAAATTATTATTTAAATGTATTTCTCCTTTAAACAAGGGCTGTTTGTAAAACATGCATGCCCCCCATATGGGCTGTCCGTTGTAGTGGCAGCCATTGTGTGAATACGTTTTTTGTCACTGTGACCTTGACCTTTGACCTAGTGACCTGAAAATCAATATGGGTCATCTGCGAGTCATGATCAATGTACCTATGAAGTTTCATGATCCTAGGCGTAAGCGTTCTCGAGTTATCATCCGGAAACCATTTAACTATTTCGGGTCACCATGACCTTGACCTTTGACCTAGTGACCTCAAAATCAATAGGGCTCATCTGCGAGTCATGATCAATCTACCCATGAAGTTTCATGATCCTAGGCGTACTGTGTTCTTGAGTTATCATCCGAAAACCATTTTACTATTTCGGGTCACTGTGACCTTGACCTTTGACCTAATGACCTCAAAATCAATATGGGTCATCTGCGAGTCATGATCAATCTACCTATGAAGTTTCATGATCCTAGGCGTATGCGTTCTTGAGTTATCATCCAAAAACCATTTTACTTTTTTGGGTCCTTGTGACCTTGACCTTTGACCTAGTGACCTCAAAATCAATAGGGCTCATCTGCGAGTCATGATCAATCTACCCATGAAGTTTCATGATCCTAGGCGTACTGTGTTCTTGAGTTATCATCCGAAAACCATTTACTATTTCGGGTCACTGTGACCTTGACCTTTGACCTAATGACCTCAAAATCAATATGGGTCATCTGCGAGTCATGATCAATCTACCTATGAAGTTTCATGATCCTAGGCATATGCGTTCTTGAGTTATCATCCAAAAACCATTTTACTTTTTTGGGTCCTGGTGACCTTGACCTTTGACCTAGTGACCTCAAAATCTATAGGGGTATTCTGCGAGTCATGATCTATCTAATGATGGAGTTTCATGATCCTAGGCATATGTGTTCTTGAGTTATCATCCGGAAATTATTTTACTATTTCGGGTCACTGTGACCTTGACCTTTGACCTAGTGATCTGAAAATCAATAGGGGTCATCTGCGAGTCATGATCAATCTACCTATGAAGTTTCATGATCCTAGGTGTATGCGTTCTTGAGTTATCATCCGGAAACCATTTTACTATTTCGGGTCACCGTGACCTTGACCTTCGACCTAGTGACCTCAAAATCAATAGGGGTCATCTGGGAGTCATGATCTATCTAAAAATGAAGTTTCATGATCCTAGGCGTATGCATTCTTGAGTTATCATCCGGAAACCGTTTTACTATTTTGGGTCACCGTGACCTTGACCTTTGACCTAGTGACCCCAAAATCAATAGGGGTCATCTGCGAGTCATGATCAATCTACATAGTAAGTTTCATGATCCTAGGCTTATGCGTTCTTGAGTTATCATCCGGAAACCATTTTACTATTCCAGGTTACCGTGACCTTGACCTTTGACCTAGTGACCTCAAAATCAATAGGGGTCATCTGCGAGTCATGATCAATCTACCTATGAAGTTTCATGATCTTAGGCCCAAGCGTTCTTGAGTTATCATCCGGAAACCACCTGGTGGACGGACCGACAGACCGACCGACATGAGCAAAGCAATATATCCCCTCTTCTTCGAAGGGGGGCATACAAATGTCTAGAAAATACAACCCTCAAGGTACAAAATGTTTTGTGAACACCTTTGTGGGCCCCTGTTGTTTTGCATGCACTTGATTTGTGTTTTGCTTACATTCACTAACGGGTGCAGAACCCAGGATAAATAATGTAAAGTTTCACCGATGAATTTTCACTTTATTGAAGAGTATCCCAGAATAAATGCATGTTAAGTCCGAAACATACTAGCAAACCAGTAAGTCATCCTAAAACTTTCGTGGTGTGTAATTGAGGGTTGAATGTGAAATTGTTGTAAACACTTTCTATACATTTCTATATCAGATTCAGTATTTACAGGGTCAGTCATGTGTTATAGTCAATATTTTCTAGATCTTCTCTTTCTTTGAGAAGAAGTAAGTATTGGTGCTTTAGTGAAAAGGACATTTGAAGCAGAATCAAAGAGATATTCTGTCAGAATATCTTATCAAAGTTTTTACCGGAAATGAACATGAGGATGTTGTATGTAATGGACTTTATTACTGAGTTCAATTTATTAATCTGTGAGTTTTGTACTTAGATGGAGGCTTTTACTGAAAGAGAGAGCTCCCCACGAAAGCGTGTTCATCAAATTCTTGGTGCAGCTGATATACCGGTAGAAACACATGGGGATAAGGACTGGAAAGGTTGCCTAAGAGAAGGCATCATGCAAATAGTTGTCCAAACAAGTGAATCAACTCGAGATAGTTGTATGTATAGAACATTTCCACTTTTGAATATAACATGTATGTTTGTAAGCATTATGTTGAAGGCAAATGTGACATAACAGGCGTTGACCAACAGTGCTGAATATCTTGAATTTTAAGTATTTACATATTTGTTTGACTGTCTGTTAACCGCTTAACAGGTTGAAAAAATGTTTTTTAAATAAACTGTTTGCTGGCGCCATACAACAGGTTATTGTTAGATACAGGTGTAATTATGACAGATTTTTGTTGGGAGGAATCTATTCTGACTGCTTTCACCAAGTAACTACTTAATCTGTGGTACTATTAAGTCAGGGTAGACTGTAATAAAAATTTTGCCCCATTAATGGTTAAAAAACAACAACTACACCTTGTTTTGCTCCTGGTAGGGTGGCATATATCAGGAGGACTGTCTGTCTGTCTGTCCGTCCATCCTGAATTCGATTTTCTGTACTTTTTATCCCCCCCATAGGCGGAGGGATATTGTTTCGGCGTTGTCCGTCCGTCTGTCTGTCCGGAGCCATATCTTTTTTCCTTAACACTTGAAGATATTGATCTGATATTTGGTGTGTGAGTCTACCTACATGACTTACAGATTAAGTGTGACTTTCGTTCCAGTCCATTGATTTTTGGCGAAGTAAGTGACATTGAACCTTTTCACGGAGATTTTTTTATGAAACTTTCAGATATTTAGCTGATTTTTAGTATGTGAGTCTACCTACATGACTAACAGATGAATTGTGAGTTTTGTTGCGGGTCCATTGATTTTTTTCAAATTTATGGGCCTTGGACAGAGAAAAGTTCTTCTATAATAGCCGTTTTCCTTTTTTTTTTACTTAACACTTTCAGATATTTAGCTTATTTTTCCGGTATGTGAGTCTTCCTACTTGAATTACAGATCCTTTGATTTTTGGCAAAATTATTGGCTTTGGACAGAGAAATTTTCTCTTTAAAAACTGTTTTCCTGAGGTTTTTTACAAAATGCTTTCAGATAGTTAGCTTCTTTTTTGTATGTGAGTCTACGAACATGACTTACAGATCAAATACGAGTTTGTTCCAGTTCATTTATTTTTGGCGAATTTACGGGCCTGGGACTTAGGGATTTTCTTTAAAATAACACTTCCAGACTTTTTTCCACTTTGAGATACTGTCCAAGGCCTGTAACTTTTTCAAATATCAATGGACTCTCACTTCGTCATTATGTTTTCAAATGGGATAAAGCTGTTGTGTGGTTAGGGTGCATTGTGTTTCACAAACGCAGGTCTTGTTATTTTTGGTTCAGATGCTAATTAAATGTATCATAAATCAAACTTATGAAACATGTTTAATACATTTACATTGTTAAGGATCATTGTTTTGTCACAGGTGAGATACATATCATGTTCCTGAGTCACGCCCTGAGGTGCAAGATTATCCAGCACTTTGAAGACTGTAGCCATCATGAAGATACGGAAGATTGCCCGGTGCTGGAGGAAGATACAGAAAATACCTCGGACATTCCTGATCTCCATATCTTGTGGAACAAGGGGTGTAATCATCTGACACCACTGTTTAAGATTTGAATATATGTATTGTGATGTTTATTTGTCAATTGTTGCTTTAATGCTCCCACAATATGGGGGTATTAGAATTATATTCGTTTATTATTTCCCCCTTTGAAGAAGAGGTGGTATATTGTTATGTTGGATGTCAGTCGGTCTGTTTGTCAGTCGGTAGACCATTTGTTTCTGATCAATAACTCATAAACGAATTTACCGTTTGGCTTGATACTGAACATGTGAATTGGCCTTGGGCAGTAAAAGACTCCTAGTGAAATTGGGGTCACTGGGTCAAAGGTCACTGTCACAATAAGTTTGAAAATCGTTTCTGATCAATAACTCATCAACAAATCAACCGATTGTTGGGGTCACTAGTTCAAAGCCCTGTTTTGGGGGCATATGTCTCTGAAGACAGATCTCTTGTTTAACTTGTAAATACATTTGTTTGTCCTATGTGTTTATTGTTCTGTCCAATCTTGTCTGGTGAGAAACTTCATCATGTATTATGATTTAAGAAAATAATGTGCAAGTTATTACCATTCGAAATGGTGTTTATTAAGTGTAAACAAGTTTTTTTACACATCTAGCTTTTTGTCTGTCCTAAAGCTGAGTTTTTAAAGCTCAATCCATAAACCATCTGTTCTGTTAAGTTTAATGTTATTGCTCATGTTCATATTTCAGTCAGTAGGTTGTTGAATTATCTGTTGTTTTATAATTTTATTGTAGTAAGTTCTTAGTTAATTGTTAGATATCTGTGATCATTGTCATAATCAGTATTTCTACTAATCATGGGAACTATTTTATAAATAATGTATTTTTAATCTGATCTGCTGTTATAATAAATTTTATGTAAAAAAAAAGATTAATATATTTTTATGATCCCCATATATATATATGGGGAGCATATAATTCCCAGTTCGGGTTTCCTTACTTCCGGCACACTTTTGTTACAGTTTCTCACAGCGCCTTCAATATTTTACCGATCTCTTACATATTTGGCATGTAGGTACCTTGCATGGACCTCTACCTTTTGATGGTGTTTGAGGTCACTAGGGTCAAGGTCACGGAGGCTAATCATAGATTTTTCCATCACAATTTTGTTACAGTTTCTCGTAGCACCTTCAATATTTTTCCAATCTCTTACATATTTGGCATGTAGGTACCTTTCATGGACCTCTGCCTTTTGATGAGGTTTTAGCGCCTCTAAATTTTACCGTTCTCTTACATATTTGGCATGTAGGTACCTGGCATGGACCTCTACGTTTTTATGATGTTTGAGGTCAATGGGGTCAAGATTACTGAGGCTAAAAATAGATTTTTCCATCACAATTTTGTTACAGTTTCTCATAGTGCCTTCAATATTTTACTGATCTCTAACATATTTGGCATGTAGGTACCTTGCATGAACCTCTACCTTTTGATAAGGTTTGAGGTCACTGGTTACAGTTTCTCTTAGCGCCTTCAATATTTGATCTATTTCTTATATATTTGAGATGTAGGTACCTTGCATGGACTTCTACCTTTTTGATATGGTTTTATGTCACTGGGGTCAAGGTCACTGAGGCTAATAATAGATTTTCTTAAGGTCACACTTTTTTCCACACAATTAAAACATATATCGGGTAGCATCCATCAGTTTTACCGATATCCTTGTTCTATGAAGTTGACACCTTTTTTTCACAGAATGTCTTACACTGTTCATCAAGAAGTGACAACCCTAATGACTAAAGACTCCTACTGAAAATTCAGATTCTAATCAAATAGCAACCACCTTAAATTTTTAAAATTGTAAAAAGTTACTAACATGATACAATTGAATTATTTGGAGTGCTTCTGTTGTTACAGTTGTATGTTGTGACACATAGTTGATTGCTAAGATATGAAGTGCTTGACATCATTTACATCATATTATTGTATATCAAATATACAAATAAGTATAAATTTTGTATAATATTTTATTTGTTATAACTGCTGTTTGTGAATGTTGGGATATCGTGATATCTTTTGTACATTTTGTAATGTGTTCTTTTTATCATTCAAATTCTTACATTATATTGTATAATCCTCTTTTGTGCATTCAATGTATTCATCATAGTAATAGATAAAGCTTTTATGTATGAAATGTTGCCTTTTTATGCAACTCACTCCACAAACAGACTAATTTATGATACTGTGCAATAAAAACGTCTAGGTTCAAGGGCACATTTCTTAAGAACTTGTGAACCATGTTTTTGAAAAAGTGACCTACCCATTTACACTTCATGGTGATGACATATTTTAGATGTATTTTAATCACATGAAAAGTAAGTACTCGCGCTCCTCATATATATAAATATTGGCTTATTTTAAGGGCACATTTCTCAATAACTTGTGGATCATCGGGCAAGTAAAACGTGTCTTGATTCACTTCATGGTGAACTAACATTAAGTTTCAAGCTAATCGTTTGGGAACCTCGAGATTAAAAAAAATGATCATGACTGTAATTATACAACGATTGCATCAAACATGTAGAAAGGTCTTCAGCTACTGACGACTGATGCATCCTCCCTCTTCGCGTGAATTGAGGGTTCTTGTTACCAGACATGGAAACCATTCTCGTGCTCACTGGTATTAGCATCTGTGCTGTACATTTATCTGAACAAGCAAAGGAGGTTGCGGTCTGTTATTTCAAAATGAGCTTTTGCTTTAGTTTCATTGAAAGTGTGTCTGTCTGACTGTCAGTCTGTTTTTTATCTTAAGATATTTACTTTTATTTTATTTTCTAAAAAAAGAAATAAGAAGAACAACCAACTAACAAATAAGTAGCACGTTTAAGATAAGCCATGTGCTTTGAACGTTCAGTCCATTCGGATATACCCGGTATACATTTACTTGTGTACAAGTGATTCGTGATTGACCATAAATAGCCATAATTAAGATTAAGCTTACATAGTTGAAACAGTTACTTATGCAATCATAATGAAATATAATATTTAAAAAAATCTGCATAAATTTAAGAAAAGTTAATTGCAAAGATATCTTGAAGATTTGTGTCATTAAACATACTATCTAATTGGACAATAATTTGTGAAAAAAAAAAGTTAACAAAAAAGTACTGACCTTTCGTAATTGTTCATAGGTGAAAGCGGAAACAACATAAGGGGAAAAAACTAATCGTTTCAAGCAGAAGTAATATCTTTTATCGTGAATAATCAAGTATTGACAACCTTGCTGGACGTGATCTATTTTGAGAATGTTGAGTATTTAGTAATTGGATGTATTGAGTATTTCTTATCTTGGGTATTTATCGTTCAATGTTTTAATTAGGTTGCTGACTTCTTTACTGAGTTGGATCTTTATATGATTATACATTCATTTCTACATCTTTTTTATAGCACGGCTGTTAATCAAGCGCGCCACCTATTTTTTGAGATGCATTAAGAAATGAGCCAATGCAACTTCCTATGTGGCGCTCAGGCCCGGATATTTTGAAATTTCATGTATAATTTTACAGGGTAAAAGGTTTTATATGTTTTTTTCAACACATTTCAGATTTTTTTTAATCGGACAATATAGTGCGATTCAGCCAAGATTAATTCAGCCATAAATGTACATAAACATACATTCTCAACCCATATAAACACGTGAGAAACTTTATAAGTTGTGGCATGATGGAGTTTTAAATCGCATTTCGATGAGTTTTTCCTGCGTCACGAGAAAATTTCCACCCAATTAAATCGCGAACGGCATCAAAAGATTGGGTAAACCTTAAATTAGATGCAGCATGCACATAAATATAGTCTTCTTGCTGACGTAGTAGATTATTTTGAATTTTTATGCCCCCCTTCGAAGAAGAGGGTATATTGTTTTGCTCATGTCGGTCCTTCCGTCCGTCTACCAGATGGTTTCCGGATAACTCAAGAACGCTTAGGCCTAGGATCATGAAACTTCATAGGTACATTACCTAATCATGACTGGCAGAAGACCCCCTTTGATTTTGAGGTCATAAGGTCAAGGTCACGGTGACCCGAAACAGTAAAATGGTTTCCAGATGATAACTCAAGAACGCTTATGCCTAGAATCACGAAACTTCATAGATACATTGATCATGACTCGCAGATGACCCCAATTGATTTTCAGTTCACTAGATCAAAGGTTAAGGTCACTGTGACCCGAAACATTAAAATGGTTTCCGGATGATAACTCAATAAAGCTTATGCCTAGGATCATGAAACTTCAAAGGTACATTGATCATGACTCACAGATGACCCCTATTGATTTTCAGGTCACTAGGTCAAGGTCACAGTGACTCCACTAAGAAAAATGGTTTCCGGATTATAACTCAAGAATGCTTACACCTAGGATCATGAAACTTCATAGGTACATTGATCATGACTCACAGATGACCCCACTTGACTTTCAGGTCACTAGGTCAAGGTCATGGTGATTTGTTCACAGTAAAATGGTTTCCGGATGATAACTCAAGAATGCTTACACCTAGGATCATGAAACCTCATAGGTACATTGATCATGACTCGCAGATGACCCCTATTGATTTTCAGGTCACTAGGTCAAAGGTCACGGTGACTCGACGCAGTTTCCGGATGATGTCTCAAGAATGTTCATAGGCCTAGGATCATCAAACTTCATAGATACATTGATCATGACAGGCAGATGACCCCTATTGATTTTCAGGTCACTAGGTCAAAGGTCACAGTGACTTAAAACGTATTCACACAATGGCTGCCACTACAATGACAGCCCATATGGGGGGCATGCATGTTTTACAAACAGCCCTTGTTCCAAAAGAGCCAATGATAGGAGGTGGCGCCAATGAAGGATGTATCAATTAACAGTCGTATCGCAATGAAATTATCACATGACGCACATTTGATAGATAATGTTATTTGTTATATTTAATTTACTTTTCAACGTACATACGAAGGCCCAAATTTTTACAGAACATTAACACATTTTAAAATAAATAAGATGTATCTTTTTAAATATATTAGTGATCAACTCAATTAGGAAGTCAAAAACATGAATAAAACATATTGTACGATATATTCCAAAAATTTGTAACACTCAATAAAACCAATAACTAAATATTCAACATTATCAAAATAATTTATCGACAGCAATATTTGTATACAGTATGAAAATTCACGAAATAAATATAAGAGAATACTCCTTCTTGACGCGATGATTTGTGTCCCTTTATCCAAATGCTAAAGGACAAGGGCGACGAATCTTAATTAGGTTCATATATGTTGTTTTTATGCCCCCTCGATAGATCAGGGTTATATTGTTTTTTTGCCTGTCTTTCTGTCTGTCATTCTGTCCCAAAACTTTAACCTTACAGTAAAGTTTTGCAATAACTTTTGAAATATTGAACATAGCAACTTGGGATTTGGCATGCATGTGTATCTCATGGAGCTGCACATTTTGAGTGGTGACAGGTCAAGGTCCTCCTTCAATGTCAAAGGTAAAAAAACACACCAAAACTTTAACCTTACAGTAAAGTTTTGCAATAACCTTTGAAATATTGCACATAGCAACTTCATATTTGGCATACATGTGTATCTCATGGAGCTGCACATTTTGAGTGGTGAATGGTCAAGGTCATCCGTCAAGGTCAAAGGTAAAAAAAGCGGCGCATTGGGGGGGGGGGGGGCATTGTGTTTCTGACAAACACATCTGTTGTTCCCACTATCAACTCCAAAAAAATGAAGATAGCTCGGTCTTTTTCCGTTAACTTTTTTGTATGATACATGTTAAATGTTCTTAACTTACCGGTATAAAGACAAACGTTTAAATCCATCAAGACATCAGAAAACTACTTTTTTCGCATTAAAAACGCACGCGACTCAAATATGCTGCAGTAGTCAACTTACAAAAATAATGTAAGCATAATAAAAACCTTAACATAAAATATTTCACTTTAAAATAGCTATAAATGTGCATTGGTGCCACCTCCTAATCTGAACGCACCTCATTGGCATTGGCTCCATCTCTTTTTGAAAAAATGCAATTTTATCTATTAGATCGGCTAGAAGCTAGATGTTTTGCGCACACATTCACTTGTGCAGGTTCAAAGCAATCGTTTTATGTAATGAGCGATTTAATTGGTTGGGAAAATGTTCGTCACACAGGCAAAATAAATCGATTTGCTTTCACGAATTCTACCATGCCACAACTTATAAAGGTCCTCACGTTTCCAAATGGGTTGTGATTGTATGTTTCTGTACATCTTTGGATGAATTAATAATCGCTGATTCGCACTACATGGGCGATTTTTTTTAATGATGCGAAATATGTTGAAAAAACATATAAAACCTAATCATCGTGTAACATTGTCAGTTAAATTTCAAAACATCCGTCCCTGAGCGCCACGTCGGAAGTAGCATTGGCTCATTTATCAATGCATCTCAAAAAAGAGATGGCGCGCGTGATTAGCGGCCGTGTATAGAACGTGTGCATGTTCTGTATATATCGGAGTTCACGTATTTACATTTAAATATAAAAAGTCACATAAACAAGGAAAATAATCGATCAAGTTTAAGTCATGAAATGATATGATACGACTGTTAAATCATATATCGTGTATTGGCACCACCTCCTGTTCTTAGCGCAACCTCCTTTGCAATGGGTACATCTCTTTTAAATAAAGATGAAATTGTTCTATTTGATACACGCAAATCATATGTTTTTGTTAATGCAGCAACTTGTTTATGTTGAAAGCATGCAGTTTTATGTCATTAGCGATTAAATTGGAGGGAAATTTGCCCGTAACACATGCAAAAAAACATCGATTTGCTTTTTTAAACTCCACAGTATAACACCTTATAACGGTCCTCGGCGCTCCAAAATGGGTATTGGTTGTATGTTTATTTACATTTTTTATTGAATTAATCCTCGCTGAATTGCACTACATGTGCCGATTTTTTAAATAATACAAAATATGTTCAATACACATAAAACCTACCGACTATGTTGAATTATCCGCATGTTTTTACAAACTTCCATTTATTCGCATTGAATATTCAGTGCTAGTTATATCTCTTAACCTTTCAAAATATCAATAACATGTGTTGGTGTTCGTCAATAATCAATGTTTCATGCATGTCAAACAAGAAGCGGTATCAACGCATGACATTTGATTTTATTTCAACGGATCTTATATAATTTACAACTACCAAAACACCGTTGCCTATTTCGAACAGCACGTATACAACATGGTCGGAGCTTGTGTTCTTATATAAAATCATCAATGAAATTTAACTTTACACGTGAAAACGCCGCTGCAACGTAATCAAAATCCTGGCAATAGTTGCCTTCAGGTGCGAGTCAATAGGAGCTACAATCTCAGTGCGGGCATTGAAACGTGATTGAACAAACTAAAAATGTTGTATGGCGACACAGCGAACCAATGTAACATAGATAATCTATTGACAAAACATAAATCGTTAAAATAAGTTGTGAAAGAACAAGTGTTACAGGGCACACACATCATGGATAAACTCAACTTGTCAGCGCTGCAACATGATAGTATGAACTGGATATAGTATTGACGACTCCTCGCTCAGAGAGCACTTTCACCAACCTCGGCGTATCAGACCGGAAGAGGTAACGGTGGCCCTTCCCGTCTGGGTGACCCAGTCTGCCGTCACTCCCGCAGCCCCACGTGAAAATGCGTCCGGAGGAACTCACAGCAGCGCTGTGTATTCCACCGGCTGCCACGTGACGTATTTTTTCATTACTGAAGTGTTCTTGTGGTATCTGCATCGCGGTGAACCTGGATATTTGGTCCCCGAGTCCTAGTTTACCTTTATAACCATCACCACACGAAAACACATGGCCATCTGCGTCTAGAAACAACGTGTGTCCGTGTTTTTCACCTACGCTGCAGCTCACTTCGACAATTTTACAATCGTGATGGAATGTTTTGACTAACGTTGGAACAAATGTTGTTCCTAAGTGACCTTGACCGTGACCCAGTGCTCCATCTTGACCTCTACCAAACGAATAGACGCCTTTATCGGTAACAGCGGCACAGTGCGAAAATCCGGCGCTCATGAACAATACGCGTGCGACATCAGCCTCGAACTGACAAATCAAGGTTGGGTTTGTCCTTGGCAACTCGTCTCCGTGACCCAAGACGCCATGGCGCCCGCACCCCCACGAATACGGCACCCCGTCAGTAGTCCATAGTAAGGTGAAGTTGTTTCCGCACGACACACCGGCCACCTTCATGGTGAAAGGGCCTGGTAGAAGGGTTGGTATAGAAAGGTGCGGAACATCACCAGACCCCAGCACGCCATTGCTTCTATTGAAGCCCCAGGTATAGAGCTCGCCTTCGTTAGAGATCGCTGCACCGTGCCAGTTTCCGCAAGAAACCTGCATATAAACACCATACGAAAAATATTCACATGTTTAATACATATAACAACTTTAATTGTAACGTACACTGGTGTTAGAAAAGTGTGTCCTTTCTCTTTCGTTCAAATTAAACGCTGCGGAAATATTGCCAACAGTCTTATGTAAGGTACACTGGTGTTAGAAAAGTGTGTCCTTTCTCTTTCGTTCAAATTAAACGCTGCGGAAATATTGCCAACAGTCTTAAAAAAACGATGTTTACACAAAACTCCCCAGTTCACGTGTATACATTTGTCGCCCCTTATATGTCTTTTGTTTTGCCTACTTTTCATGGTAAGAAGGGCGTTGGTCCGTCCGTATATAGATCATTTCGATTTCTTCACACGATACGTCGAAATTGTTTGTTCATATTATCACAGCGATTTTTTTCCCAATTGGGATAAGAAACGGTACCGCTCTAATTGGCAAAATAAACGAGAAAAAAAAACACATGAAATATGGAAAATTCGCGTCGTGACATTTTCAGATTTGGAATTATGTTGTTTTTCAATAGATTGGTACTTAATTGCACAAGCACATTTAAATACTCTTTTACACGCCTCTTTGCTCGCAATGCTGAGCTTCAGACCTATTTTTGTTAACCTTGAAGATAACAAAAAGTGCATTGACGAAACTTTTCTTCCTTTTGGGATTTTTTTTCAGGTGCCAATTGGGAATTTAGCAAGTTTTCCTCATTTGGGAAAGTACCTTTTACCGCTAATTTATAAAGAAGGAAAAATCGCTGAGATTTAAGTTGCTATACTGGTTACTTGAAAAGAAAGATAGGTCAAGGTCACAGAGACGCGTACCATGAAATTCGTTTAAGCATGAAATCTAGGGAACACATTTAGATATAATAATCGAAATGTGTACGCCGCGTGGTTACTTCAAATTAAAGCAAGATGCCTATTAACTCAAATTTAAGTTCAAAAGATCAAATATCAAGGTCACATGAGCTTTTCTCAAGGTATGGATATAAAGAACGGTTTGATCTTATATAAAAGTCAATACGTTGTTTACAAGGGATAAAAGGGAAAAGCCGATAGCTTTTGAAATCAGCATATCAAATGCCAAAGTAACAGTTGCCGTTTCCATAACAAAAGTTGGAGAAATTTTTAACGTAGTACATGTATCATCATTTAGCCACGAATCATAATTATATTAATTACGCTGGTTAAGGAAAGATTAATAATAATAATAATAATAATAACTTTATTTCATGAAGAATTCACATTAAGAAATAATTTCTTTTTTACAATGTGGTCTTCAGTAACAAAACACAAGTATACATATTGAAACATGGATACGAACATACAAAAGAAAAAAGAAAATTAACTATACAGTTAAATGTTTTATCCCACTTTAACAGCGAATTCGGTTGATTAAAGTCCCGTTGATTAAATATCATCTATAATCAACGGCAGGAAATGACGTCAATATTTCGACGAAATGACGTCATAAATCCATCGAAATTATCCAGTCAAACTAATTCTGTTTAACTAAAAAGGTTTACTAAATTAAAATTGGGATAAATATAATAATAGATTAGTGTTGATTATAGATCAGGTTCATCATGCTCGGCACGAAAACGAAAAAGCACTCGCCAAGGCTCGTGCTTTTTGTTTTCTAAGCCTCGCATGATAAACCTGATCTATAATCAAAACCAACCCATTATTCTCTATATAATGACTTCCTTATCAATTTCGACGACGAAGATGACGACGACGATGATAATGATGACGATGATGAGTATGATAATACAAAATATGCAAAAGCTGATACAAAAATCAATCTTACAAAAATCAATCTTTCAAAATAAATCACATCAGACACATCACAACAAAGTATTTACATAGAAAAATTAAAAAACAAAATGAGCATATATATATATATATATATATATATATATATATATATATATATATATATATATATATATATATATCAATGATTTGTTTGTAGGTATTTTTCAAAATTTATTTTGAATGTAGTATTCGAAGACACTTCTCATATTTGATATTAAGAGAATAAAGGTCAATATCACAGGGGCTTATAAAAAAAACATTTAAATCAAACAAACAACTGTTAACTGTATCCGTATTGTTACAAAATAGAAAGCTTCGACTTAAACATTTCTGCTCATAAAATAATATACACGGGCAATACCTAAACTGCACTCATTAATTTACTACCTAGTTCTGGCTACCATAACTTTAAATGTCGCTTTTTATGATTTTTGACTATTTATATAATGTACAGGTCTGTCAATACTATATAAACTGTACGCTGAAGTTTCTTTAGCTATTTACTACCAAGTATAAATTAGTCTACAATATAACACCGGATAACGGAACGCCATTTCAGAAAGTGTTAAATCTACCTATCAGTTGTTCCGTCTAGAGAAATTAGACGTTGAAAGCGAAGGGAGACATGTTCACATTGGAAAATTACGAATAAAAGTATCAAAATATTCGCAAAAGACCAAACGTGTTGAGCTGATAGTATATGGAAACTCACCGAATGTATGGCTACGTCTTTCCCATTCTTCCTAATCCTTACTCGCACAGGTGTCCGTCTGTCCGTCTCATCCCCGGTCCCCAATCGTCCGTACTTTCCGCATCCGAACGTATATAGCGCCCCGCTATCGGTGACGACTGCTGTGTAGTGTCCACCGCACTGGACCGCTCTACAGCGTTCACGTAGTTTAACTTCCACAGGCGTGTGAGCTATTTCCGTTTGTCCGTTACCGAGTTGACCCAGTTTACCAAAACCCCACACATAAACAGACATAATTGCCCGTAATTGTCACGGAACATAATTTTATTATAATAACTATGTGCTGTTATAGCACATGAAGTTTTGTCTGGCTAAATGTTGATATATTGCGTTTCTTGTATAAATTACTTGTTTTAATCTCGGGTATACATATGAAATTCGTAAACACAAAATATGAATAACGCCAGTCATAGCTATATATAGGAACCAATGGAGAAAGTCGCCTATTTTTAAACGATAAATGTGGTTTGTTATTTTACGGATCGTTTTTCGTTATTTTTTGTGTATATAGAGAGGTGAGTTTAATGCGAGTAAACACATTTACTAGCCCACAACGTATACACTTCGATCCGTTTGTATTAATTAAATTCAGCTGTCTCTCTGTATTGTCAATCTGTACTGTAATTAAGGCGGCAGGGACACGTGTGCATTTTTTAATGTAAGTCGTTCCCACGACTAATTAACTAGTTCCTGCGACATAATAACTCGCTTCAACGACTAATTAACTTACAATTACGATTCACAAAGTTGAGGAAACTATGAGTTACTATGTCTTGGAACGAAATAAATAAAAATAAGCGCCTTTCACATCTGGACCATATGTAACAAAGCCATGTCATGGTAATATGCCTCGTTGTAATTACCGATGTCGGGCCGATATACATACCGATGTCGGGCCAACATTGCGCCGTGTTGCACTCCCGTTGTCGGGCCGATGTAATTACCGATGTCGGGCCGATATTGAAATAAATATCGGGCCGATATCGGACCGATTTAAAATGTTTGCTGGGTTAGTAGCTTTCAATGTTAAGGCTGCAGTACTCCTTACTGATAAAATTACACTACTCGCAACTTTAGGACCAAATTTTTATTATAGCCGCAATTTACAGCTATTTGTTTCTTAATAAAAGACAATCTATTTTGGTGTGTATCTATTTAGTTTTTAATAGGAACTGTTCAATTGTTTGTGTTCTTGTGCTGTAGGGGTACTCGGTGTATCCTCACCCCCGGGTACAAACCCCGCCTATCCGGTATGGTGACCACCCAATCAAGCCCCGAAGTGCAGGGACAGGTAATTGAACCCGTTTTTCGAGGTGTAAATTGTGTGTTCCAACCACTGCGCATACGGGCCATCCAGATGCATTGTTATCCAATGTTTATGAGGTCTTTCCGCGCCAGGGGCTGCTGTGATGACCCATTTACCTAATTAACTAACAAGACTCGCGGATTTGACTAACAGAGAAAATTAATTTCCAGCTATTTCGGTTTTGCACTGATATATTCTTGTTATATTCTGCAATATACCCGGAAGGAACCCAACTTGTCCGATATGGTGACCACTTATCACGCTGGCGTGCGCCAGCTGCGGGGATTGAACCCGGGTCGCGTATGTGATAAGCGTGTGTACAAACCACTGCGCTAACAGACAGTCAACATCCGGAACTCGAAAAGTATGAGCCTCGCTCTGAAAACGCGGTTTTAATGCATTCGCCACACAGGCTAATCAGGGACGACGCTTTCCGCCTAAACCTTCGCTAAGAATAGACTCTCTTAACGAAATTTAACGTACATCGGAAAGTATCGTTCCCGATTAGCTGTTCGGACTGCACAGGCTTATCTGGGACGACACTTTACGCACATGCAATAAGCCCCGTTTCCGCAGAGCGAGGTTCATATGGGTTCCGACTAAGCTACCAAGTGACTGAATTAAGCGATGAGATCCTCGGCTTCAATGTATCGTTTGTACTCAGGTTCGATCCTTAATACAGTTCTTCTGAACCACATACAACGTTCAGCTTTTATGTTACTATAACAGTTTTTGTGAAAAGCCGTATTTATTTCTAAAAAGCTTAGTAAAAACATTACGCGAGAGATTTAACCCGGCCCCATTCATTTTTACCCATTTTACGCCATTGTCCGTAATGAAATCAGGGAATATCAACAAAAAATCCCAGCCCAATTCATATCTTAAACAATAGAGCGAATTATTAATTTCTTTGTTCAGTTACTTTTAAGCTGTCGGTTTATGTCAATTTCGACCGGTAAAAACATGAATATATTCAGATGTCTTGAAATATCCTTATCAATAATGCAACAAATTAAGTATATAAATTTAAAGTCGGCTACGAAACTCAACGGGAGATACATGAACGCCATGTTTAAATAATCGAATATTGATAAATAAGCAAACTCCGTATGAACAAACTCCGAGATTTAATAATTAACCCATTTATGCCTAGCGTCTAGAAAAAAAGGCCTTGGCAAACAGCGTAGACCCAGCTGAGACGCCGCATGATGCGGCGTCTCATCATGGTCTGCACTGTTTGCTAAAAGGAATTTCTGTAAGAAATATTCTAAAAATAGAAATAAATATACTAGACATCCCTAATTTTGGAAATAAATTGATCCAATTTAGAAGGATGGAAGAGTCCACTTGGCATAAATGGGTTAAATTAAGGGCCGATGGCGACCCCGTTCTACAACAGACAACAACTTCTTCCATTAAAGATGAAATTTCTGAAATGCAATACATTGCACTGAAAAATCCTCAGTAGCGGAACAAAATAATTAAATGATTAAATATTTATATGGTTATTTCCGCTTCCTTATTTGAAATTATGATTATGCCGTTGTGTCAACTTCTTATTCGAGCGTGAAAACGAATAAACGGATCATAAAATAGTTCGTCAACAATGGTTTATATCCATTCATTCTTGAAGAGCATACGCAAGCATTCAATTGTATTCCATGATTTGCAAGTGTTTCTATAGCGCTGTTGACGACATAGTTATACAATTTTTTCAGCGTTTGCTTTAACCCATTTATGCCTAGTGGACTCTCCCATCCTTCTAAATTGGACAATTTAGTTCCAAAATTAGGAATGTCTAGTATATTTATTTCTATATTTAGAATATTTTCTTACAGAAATTCGTTTAAGCAAACAGCGCAGACCCTGATGAGACGCCGCATCATGCGGCGTCTCATCTGGGTCTTCGCTGTTTGGCAAGGCCTTTTTTCTAGACGCTAGGCATAAATGAGTTAAGATTATACGTACGTATAATAAATCTAGGCTAAAACAAGAACTTTTATATCTATGTAAAACTTCGGTTATTATTTTAATGCTAACATGCTAAGCATTTTAATTTCGAATTATGATATTTTAAATTATATAATTAAATTTGTTCATTTAAATATCCCAATATTCCTATCTTGAAATAAATGTTCATCTGACATAACATTTCAAGTAAAGATGGTAGCATCTTGCATATATTTATAAGATTCGTTACACTACATATATTTTAACTTCAATATTAAATATGCGTGTAATATATTAATAATTATTAAATGTATTTTTTTAACTGAACACATTATGTATATCTTGCATGATCGCAATAATTAAATATAATTAGAATAAATACGCTATTTTAAATATCCGTATTAGCCAAATACATGTATTCACTCGAAAACATCTGTTTGAATAACTCATATTATAAGAATGGATATGTATCGAAACAATTTAAGTTTCGCAACTCGCCTTCACAAAAATGTCGTGAGTTTAACAGTAGCATTACTTTCCGAAAGCCACCATTCTCAATATAATCTCTAGGAGAATTATATCAGATCTTCTTACCAACAGGTATAGTGAACATATAACATATGAGTCGTGTTCTGAGAAAACTGGGCATAATGCATGTGCGTAGAGTGTCTTCCCGGATTAGCCTGTGCAGTCCGCACAGGCTAATCAGGGACGACACTTTCCGCCTTAAATTGGATTTTTACTAAGAAGAGACTTTATTTAAAACAAAAATGTCATAAAAGCGGAAAGTGTCGTCCCTGATTAGCCTGTGCGGTCTGCACAGGCTAATCCGGGACGACACTTTACGCACATGCATTATGCCCAGTCTTCACAGAACGCGACACATTTAATAAATCATAGGAACGCATAATTTTAAAGCAGAGTAAAGCTGGCAAAATTATGCGCAAGTATTGATGAATATTCAGATCGTAATTGATTGTCCTTGGTCTTATTTTGTAATATAATAAGTTGATTCGCATTGAAAGAATTGAAACAGTGTGTGTGAATAATATTGTGACATTAACTTTCCAATACTAGAACAATAAGTTTATGGTACAGTATTTTAAAGCTGAGAAGCAATTGTGGGGAAATTTTAGCCGCGCTCTTAAAAAACGGGACTTCATGCATGTGCGCCAAGTATCTTCCCAGATTAGTGATGACTGCACATGCTTATCTGGGACGATACTTTACGCACATTAATTTAGCCCCTTTTTCCCAGAGCGAGGCTCGTTGTGTTTGCATGCGCTGCATGATCAATGAAAGGTAACGTGTGCGCGACTGGGTGTAATGCATTCAACGATCACGATTTTATATTGTGTAAACGATTCCTTTTTACGAAAAATGAAACGCAATTATTCAGATGAATTACGGGTTCACAGTAGCTTATAATCAGATGTAAAATATAAAAGTCATTAAGATGTTTTAGTGTTTATCCCTATGTCTGTAATAACTCAACTTATTACCGTACACGGGTTGTTAATCTATGTAGTAAATGGTTCCACAATTAGTGTTCAGATTAAACTTATTTACTTAGTTCGAATGTTTTTCGAACGCCATCGAGTCCGTTTTCTGGGTATATTTGGTGTCTTTTGGTGACACTTAATAGGGGTATTCCACTACGACCCGATTCCCCACGATTTTTCCCGATTTCCAATATTTTGAGGTCGGAGACATTCGTAACTCAATCGGCGACAATCTGAACGCATCGGACAGTGGGCTACACCACACCGTCGATATGGCGGAATTGTCCGAGGTGTCCCGATTGAATCGGCGAAGGTCCTAACTCATTCGTAGCTAGTCGCGGGCGAGTCGTGAGCTCCCAAAAAATCGCGGCCAGTTTTTACACGTGTTTAAAATTTGACCAAGACCTCCAAGACTGAATTTAATCGCAGTTGACTCGTAACAGTGTCGTAGTGCGTTCTTGGGCGTTGTAATGGAATCTTAGGTAATTCGCGACTCAATCGGGGAATCGGTGATCACGTGATCTGTCTACGAATCATTTACGACTTTGTCAAGACTCTCAGGAGTTCACCCCGATTGAGTTGCGAGCCCGCTAAGATTCTCGCGATTTAGTTACGAAACAGTTACAATTTTGTAAAGAATGATAAAGAAATAATATTTTTCCATCATGTTTTGTTGTCGAATAACCCACAGTTAGGAGTATAGATGCGTAGGAATTAAATCACGAATGCGGAGCACGAGTGCTTTGATAACACGAATCTATACTCCTTACTGTGGGTTATTCGACAGCAAGCCATCATAGAAAAATATTATTTCTATTCTTTCACGATTCTGATTGATTTGCTTCAAGCTTTTGGACGTGAACTATATTTTTCGATACTCCGCCCTTCATAGTACAAAGTTCACTATTTAGTGACGTCATTGAATTGTACAAACATTTGACGTCGTTTTCATTCATAAATATTTTGCAACTTACGTCACTTTCATTGAGAACAACACTCATAGAAACTAAATGACGTCACATGTGTTAATTCTTCTGAAAAGCTGACATGCTATAAATGTTTTCTTAATTACGTTTCTTAACAAACAAATTCTTAGCAGGCGTCGTCATGCCACTTATCACCAAATATACAATTTGTTGTTTCATTACATGTATATACGTACTACATTTTTTTACATTTCTTTAAGAGAGGGATTAAAGCACGTGCATTTTACTGCAATATTTTCTTTATTTATTCGGAACTATTTTCGAAACATTAAGCTCCGCCCATAATTTATTGCAGAATAACCCACACTTTATTTCCTTCTTTGTCTATAGAAAACAAGTCGCGTGCCGTGTTAGAATCAAGATCAGTAGATATTGACGCCGAATTCATGGGTGCGTTCGGTGAGGTCCTAGCTTAGTCGTGACCGATCTGCATCGTTCGTAGTACAGTCGCAGTAGATTCTTACACATCGTAGTAAAGTCGCGACCCTATTCGCAAGACTTCAACCGAACCCCGAGATTCGTCGTAACTCAATCTTACCACTGTCGTAACTGAATCGCAGACTGTCACGAGTCTTCCCGATTCAATAAATGTGAGAAATCGAAGCGAATCGTGGGCTTGTTTTCGTAGTGGAATAGGGAAAATAAGGCGAACAAAATATTCATTACGCCACGGCTACCTTAACCCATTTACGCCTTGTGGACTCTCCGATCCTTCTAAATTGGATCAATTTATTTCCAAAATTAGGGATGTGTTGTATATTTATTTCTATATTTAAAATATTTCCTACAGAAATCCTTTAAGCGAACAGTGCAGACCCTGATGAGACGCCGCCTGATGCGGCGTCTCACCTGGGTCTGCGCTGTTTGCCAAGGCCTTTTTTTCTAGACGCTAGGCATATATGTGTTAATACTACTGGCGTATATGATCTCGGTCTGTGGTCCCCACGCCACCCAGGTGGCAATCCGGTTCTTCCCCCCTTCCCCATCACACCCATATATAAACACACAGCACAAGACCGCATCAATATTTGAATATCTCATAGGTTTTATGGGCGAAAGAAAAACAAATGAAGTTGCATATAGCGATAAATAAATATTTTGTTTTAATCTTATAACAATGTCTGAAATGAAATATTGCAGAGTAAATTCTCTTGTAACAAGTTAAATACAGCTCAAGACATGCATAAATAATATATGTAACAGAAACGATATTGTCTTAAGAGGAAGTCAAGCAAACAAACGAGCCTTGCATTGGGAAAACGCACATGCATTAAACCCCGTTTTCCCAAAGTGAGACTCAAGTACACGTTTTAGTTTACGGCCGCGCACAAATGAGTATGCTAAATTATAAGAGTTGTACACAAATGCACCCATTGCCTTTTTGTACCTGGCACACTTTAGGCTTGTTAAAATGTTATTTGTTCTTGTAATTTGCTGAAGCTTGTATGAATTTTAGAGCAACTAAAATGTCCACGTTATCAAAATTCTGTACTACACAATTATTCTTGTTATTTTTGTTGTATATCTATAAGATAGTCAATTTTATAACATTCTAACGAAGTGCACGAACACAATACCACGAAGTCTACTTTTCAGTTTAAATATTAAGAAGGTGATTAAGATTATTTGCGAAGCCTTCTTTCGTAGGTTATAAAACATATGAACATTAATGGGCATAACAAACAAACATTACACAAGATTTGGGCATTGAGCATGAAATAGGCATAGAAAAGCAGCACTGAACCAGAAATATTGCATTTACCCATATATGCCTAGCGTCTAGAAAAAAGGCCTTGGCAAACAGCGTAGACCCAGATAAGACGCCGCATGATGCGGCGTCTCATCAGGGTCTGCGCTATTTGCTTAAAGGAATTTCTGTATGAAATATTCTAAATATAGAAATAAATATACTAGACATCCCTAATTTTGGAAATAAATTGATCCAATTTAGGAGGATGGGAGAGTCCACTAGGCATAAATGGGTTAAAAATGTATGCAGCATGTACTCGTAAAATCACAAAAGCTTCACAACGACGGCAAGTACGTTTGTCGAATAGAATCGACCTTTTATATGGTAAAAAATAAATATCTAAAAAATTCATTTCTTATTAGTTCAATTCATAATCTAAGGTATGATACTCAATTTATTAAATTGTGAAAACATATAAAAATACTAAATCATATTGTTTTATTGATAAATATTATATCGCTCCAATTATTTCGTTTTCAATCAGTCCTAAACGAGTCCTACTCGAGATATAAGTTTGCGATTTTAATTTGATAAAGACGTACACACGGACTTTTTCTTGTGGAAAAACACAGAAATGTAGGTTTTACAGAGCATGGGTTTTGTGCAAAAGACTTTTTTTTTTAATTAATCATATATGTGGTAGTTATATGTTTAAATGTACATAATGTTAATATGTTACAATATATATTCCAGATGATTCAACATAAATAAAAATAAATAATCAAATGTGTACGAAATTCAATTCAAATATAGCAAAACGTGACTTTATAGGAGTAAAAATCTATGAGCCTTGTTCTGGGAAAACTTATTGCTTGTTCGTTAAGGTTCGTCCTAGATTAGCCTATTCAGTCCGCTCGGACTGACAGCGGACGATACTTTCCGCTCCAGCTGGATTTTCGTTCATAAAAAAACTCCATTTTAACTAAAAGTACCATAAAAGCGGACAGTTTCGCCCCTTATTAGCCTGAGCAGTCGGCTAATCTAGGACGGCATTGAACGCACATGCGTCAAGCCCAGTTTTACCCGAACGAGGCTTTAATAATTGACTTTGAAACGATTGGAAACATATGAGTCGCGTTCTGAGAAAACTGGGCTTAATGCACGTGCGTAAAGTGTCGTCCCAGATTAGCCTTTGCAGTCCGCACAGGCTAATCATTGACGACACTTTGCGCTTTAATGGTATTTTTCGTTTAAATGAAGTCCCTTTTAGCCGAAAATCTAGTTTATAGCGGAAAGTGTCGTCCCTGATTAGCCTGTGCGGACTGCACAGGCTAATCTGGGATAACACTTTACGCACATGCATTATGCCCATTTTTCTCAGAACGCGACTCATATCATTCCAACAATTATGGTAGAGTCCGACTATCCAAACGCATATGCTTGATTTACGTGTTATAGCATAGTAACCCCCCTTTGTTTCGTATTCATTTGGAAATAATATCGTTAAACACCTATATGGCATGAACAGGACATTCCCGATCTACGACTTAAATTAAGCAAACACAATATGCGAAATATGTGTTACAGTTAAAAAAAAGGTACTATAATTTGCAGAGATTAGTGATGAACGTGTGAATCGTCCCCATACTTAGCAGGATAACACGAAAAAATAGAAGACCTTACATAAAACGATCTATTAGAGAGTTTTTGCAGTCAGTGTTACGTGAATATATTTGATGTCGTCCAAGAAAGCTTTTATTTAGGATTATAATTAACCTAAATTAACCCACTAACCCCATTTAGTTGGTAACTGTGCAAATTGGCTGAATTTCAATCAATCGTATTAACATACAGGTAACACGGATCAGGAAATAAAGCCGCGAAAGGAAAATCTCATTGAAAAAACATTTAATAAGCTCTGAGAGCTCTGAGACTGGTGAATAGGCAAGCTTAACACGTTCACCTCTGCAAAAGAATGAGCATAAAGTGATTATATACAAACAGATTAAGGGTATCAATGACGGCTATGTGGCGTTTTTATGTTCATAACGAAAACATTGTATGTCCGACATGTTTAAACCAATTCTGCAATTCGAGGATTCACGTGAAAACGTGCTTAACAAGTTGACGACATCAGTGAAGACTGAAGCGTCAAATAACCACCTCATCCACTCTGGTGTTTAACACAACATAATCCGGATTTCAAACACTCGTAACGGGTGCTTGTTTTGTGCATTCAGTCTATAATAGCACCAAACCTGCTCGATATTGCATTATGCATACATTTTAGCCTTTACGTTGTAGGCTAAGTCAAATGTGAGAATACTCGCAATATATTCACTATACACAGAAATATATTCACGCGAACATAGAATTGGAGAAGAAAAGCGATCCTCCCCTTGAAATCTCCAAGCTGATGTCAGAAGACGCGCAGGAAATTTTGTTAAACGTAATACTGTAGTCATATTGGTACTTTTTGAACTGGGAATCAAACCAGAAACGATAACGACATGAGAAACAAAACGTCGCATCGGAAAGGGAGCCGGTGTTCCATGCATGACTAGTCGAAAGCCGGCTTGCATGTATGATTCGCTGACCGGCTTTATGTGTCAGACCTTTATGTGACCTTCCTTTTGGTTATTGCTCATCCATTGCTTCACCTTCCGAGAGGAGCTGATTTCGATAGCGCGCGGCGTCGTCTCTAGATCCTCGTCGTACCGTTCGCTCTCGCGAGATATTATGTTGAGCGCGAGGTCGGAATCGCCGCCGTCGGCCGGCTTGGTTGTGTTGTCCACCGCGCCGTTCCGCGGTGTGGTATCCATAGCGTCGACGTCGGAGTCGGATAACTTCCTCGCCCTTCGCTTCTTTTTCTTTTTGTTTGTTTGAGCGTTAGGTCGTAATGGTAAGAGGAGAGCGGCGGTCTGACCTTGCCTTTGCTCGGTGTCTCTGTTTGAAAACTGTCGGCGATTGTCTATGTTATTTTGAGGAAATGCATTGAAAAAAGAATCACTTCGACGCAGCGATAGTGAATTCAGCTTATCCGTTTTATTCCTCTCTCGTCGGGTAGTAACGTTATTAATTTCCGGCGAACCCGCATTGTCATTCGTGAAAATACTTGGAAGTTTTGATGTAGTGTTCTCGACATCTGTTGATCCCACGTCCGAGCTTTCGGCGTCCGTGTGGGACAGATTCCTATTGAACTTTTTAAACTCTACTCTATTGTCCGTTCGGGTTAAACCAAGATTGGAAGGGCAGCTCGGCGATCTGCAGTAGTTTGCACGGAGCTCCCGATTGCTGGTCCGGTGCCTATTTGCCCGGGACCCGGGCAGGCTCGCGATGCTAGTGGAATTGGCGCGATCTATCGCCGGGAATTTCATTGGGCTAGCCGAGAAGGATCCCGGAACGCTCCCCCGTGTTGTCAGCGACTTCCGGTCTCTCTGCGATGGAGGGTTGCAATAGTCGTTAGGGTCGTTCTCGCTTGCGACTGAGATTGCGCTTTTCCGCGCTATTGGTGGGAATAGGGACTCCTCCATAGTTCGGACAGAAGGAAGCGACACGATTTCCGGGCTTATCAGTCCAGGCAGCATTGCGTGCAAAGACCCGTGGACATCTCCAACGAATCACAATTTATGAACAACCTGTTGCCGCGAACGCCCTAGGTTTCAACAAGTGCACTGGTATAGATCAATTCGCAGACCGACGAAAATCCGATTGCTAACGATGTCCTGGTTTGGATAAGAAGTTGGTGATGTAGCATGGGGCTTATTCAACTGAAAATAGTAATGGAGATGCACTTTAATGTTTTATTATTTCACATGTTTTGACTAAATTCTTGTAAAATCTTAAGTTATCGCTAAAGAATATTTTTGATCAATATATCTAAGAATAAAAGTATCGAAATACATAAAAGTACATAAAGTAAAGTAAAGTACATAAATAAAAATCCAAGCGCCCCGGAGGGTCGCATATAACTGGGAGTTGGAACTAGTTTCTTTATCAACCATCTGGAAATAAACGAACGAACTGTGAACTCTTGTTCAACTTAACGGTTACACGCGCGGAAACCAATTTTCTTCTCAAGTCATTAGAACACATTGTACGATGAATGCATCGCCATTAGGGCTATGATTCTAGAAGTTAAAATATAAGTGAAGGTAGTGTCATGTGTTATATGTTTGTTTATACCGGCAAAAGCGGGGAACCAGACATACGGCATTTCCTGGTTTTAAGTGCACGCATATATAAATATCTCATGAATACTTAACTTTTCATCGATTCTTAAAAATATAATCACATGTGTCCCCGACACGTGCCCACATTTTGATGCCTTAGTACTTTGGATACCATTAGATTTAGATCTGTGACCTACTTTCGCGAAAGCTTTGGATCTGATAAGCGCACCCAGTCAACCGAGCCAGGAGAGCGCTTTCACGTTGCCTTTGTTCTTTAATTGCTTATTGACTATATATGTCAGGTAAGACGTATTACGTATGAATTATTCACAACCGTGCCTAGGTTATATAAATGCATGGGTAATACGATCAAACGTTTTCTCGAGTGAACGAATATCTATATGGCGAATCTAGCAATTACTATGACGTACAATCCACCTTGTAATCCATGTTATCTAGCTTTCAGGATAAAAGTGCATAATTTATACATGTATTACTAAATAATTAAAATTAGAAAGCAGCCGAAAAGTTCGAACTATCCTGACCGCACAAGTAGGAACATTATGAAGTTTTGTGAGTGCTGACATTGGTTGCAACACAACATGGTCATATAGAGCGTTTACAACAATGGATTTGGAATTTTATATATAATAACTATATTATGTTAGATTAATATTCATAATTATCCCTCCGCTTTTTGAAAAGCGTGGGGATATTGTGGTTATCTCCGCCGTCTGTCTGTCTGTCTGTCTGTCTGTCTGTCTGTCTGTCTGTCTGTCTGTCTGTCTGTCTGTCTGTCTGTCTGTCTGTCTGTCTGTCTGTCTGTCTGTCTGTCTGTCTGTCTGTCTGTCTGTCTGTCTGTCTGTCTGTCTGTCTGTCTGTCTGTCTGTCTGTCTGTCTGTCTGTCTGTCTGTCTGTCTGTCTGTCTGTCCGTCCGTCCGTCCGTCCGTCCGTCCGTCCGTCCGTCCTGGCCACTATCTCCTCCTACACTATTAGCACTAGAACCTTGAAACTTACACACATGGTAGCTATGAGCATATGAGCGACCCTGCACTATTTGGAATTTTGATCTGACCCCTGGGTCAAAAGTTATGGGGGTTGGGTGGGGCCGGGTCATTAATTTTTACTCATTTTTTAAGGTTATTTTACTATAATTTCTTCATTTCTACACCGATTGTCTTCAAATTGATACTGAACCTCTCATATGACAATATGGTCAATCTCAGCTATGCATGACCCATTACCACCCCTGTGGCGCCCCACCTACATAGGCCACGCCCACCTAAAATTGCCTTTTACTATAATTTCTTCATTTCTACACCGATTCACTTCAAATTGATACTGAACCTCTCTTATGACAATACGGTCAATCTCAACTATGCATGGCCCCATTACCAACCCTGGGGCGCCCCGCCCACATAGCCCACGCCCGCCCAAAAATGCCTTTTACTATAATTTCTTCATTTCTACACGGACTCACTTCAAATTGATACTGAACCTCTCTTATGACAATATGGTCAATCTCAGCTATGCATGGCCCCATTACCACCCCTGGGGCGCCCCACCCACATAGGCCACGCCCACCTAAAATTGCCTTTTACTATAATTTCTTCATTTCTACGCCGATTCACTTCAAATTGATACTGAACCTCTCATATGACAATATGGTCAATCTCCGCTATGCATGGCCCATTACCACCCCTGTGGCGCCCCACCCACATAGGCCACGCCCACCTAAAATTGCCTTTTACTATGATTTCTTCACTTCTACACCGATTCACTTCAAATTGATACTGAACCTCTCTTATGACAATACGGTTGATCTCAACTATGCATGGCCTCATTACCAACACTGGGGCGCCCCGCCCACATAGGCCACGCCCGCCCAAAATTGCCTTTTACTATAATTTCTTCATTTCTACACGGATTCACTTCACATTGATACTGAACCTCTCTTATGACAATACAGTCAATCTCAACTATGCTTTGCCCCATTACCAACCCTGGGGCGCCCCGCCCACATAGGTCACGTCCACCCAAAATTGCCTTTTACTATAACTTCTTCATTTCTACACTCATTTACTTCAAATTGATACTGAACCTCTCTTATGACAATACGGTCAATCTCAACTATGTATGGCCCCATTACCAACCCTTGGGCGCCCCGCCCACATAGGCCACGCCCACCAAAAATTGCCTTTTACTATAATTTCTTCATTTCTATACCGATTCACTTCTAATTGATACTGAACTTCTCTTAGGACAATACGGTCAATCTCAACTATGCATGGTCCCATTACCAACCCTGGGGCGCCCCTGGGTCAAACATGCGGCGTGGGGATACGCGTCGGCCTCTACCGCGCCATTTCTAGTTTATTTTCAAACCAGTATTATTGGAGAAGGATCTTTAACTAAAAGATTCATTCGTATTACCGTATTATTGTAAAGTATTACTATAATCAGATTACAAACTGTCAATGTAAATTAGTATGACTATGACTGATGTTGAGTAAAGGAACATCGTATTCTCTTAAATCACATACTTCTACTAGTATGCTTAGTACTTTGTTATACGTGTTATGCGAATATTCACGACTTGTCCGACGCCAGTTTTCATTTAAACCATATGACAACCTCGAGTCAATAATCAAATGTTAACGAATTGTATTGAAGATATTTTAAGAAATGCTCATTTGTAACCTCCGCTGTCGGGCGGCTACAGGCCATTTAAACACCTCGTGCTACCGACACAGGGCTTACATACAGGAACGGACTTACAATCTTAGAAGACAAGAAACTTGTACATTGTACTTATTCATACACATATCAATTAAATAAAAAAAAATACACATGAGCCTCGCTCTGGGAAAACGGGGTTTAATGCATGAGAGTAAATTAGCGTCCTAAACTAGCCTGTGAAGTCCGCACAGTCTAATCTGGGACGACACTTTCCGCCAAAATTGTGGTCTCGCTAAGAGATTTCCTTTAAACGAAAAAGACATTCCATCGGAAAGTGTCGTCTCTGTGTTATCTGGGAAGACACTACGCAGATGCAATAAGCCCAGTTTTCCAGATGCAATAAGCCCCGTTTTTCCAGATGCAATAAGCCCAGTTTTTCAGATGCAATAAGCCCAGTTTTCCAGATGCAATAAGCCCCGTTTTTCCAGATGCAATAAGCCCAGTTTTTCAGATGCAATAAGCCCCGTTTTCCAGATGCAATAAGCCCCGTTTTTCTAGATGCAATAAGCCCCGTTTTCCAGATGCAATAAGCCCCGTTTTTCTAGATGCAATAAGCCCCGTTTTTCCAGATGCAATGAGCCCCCTTTTTATAGATGCAATAAGCCCCGTTTTCCAGATGCAATGAGCCCCCTTTTTCTAGATGCAATAAGCCCCGTTTTTCCAGATGCAATAAGCCCCATTTTCCCAATGCGAGGCTCATATGTACTTACTTACACTCGCAAATGTAACGAGCCGGGAGTCAGTATATGCCTTTATACAGGCCTTTCGCAATATATATATTTACACCTACATTTAAACAATGATATATGCAATTATAGTTTAAAACGGAATATACGATGGATCTAAAGTTCGTTTCTATTTATAAAACATTGTTTACATAATTCCATTTTTAAAACACGGAATCAAGTAGAAAAAATAACACAACTATTTAAACATGACAACAAAACCATATATCAAAGTTTAAGTGCAAAATGTACAGCTGCGCGATTCACAAACATCAAGCAAGTATGAAAGTAAACATGAACGTCTACGCAAAGCCCTTAAAGAAAATTTATAACCTTTTAGATTCCATGTATAAGCTAAGTAAAGTTAAAATAAAATTGATGAATAATACAATCTAACAAAGATAAGAAATATCATATTTACTATGACGTCATAAACACTTATTGCAATATGCGCAGCAAAAACACACGTGTGCGTCATTTTTACACAATTTAACCCATTTATGCCTAGTGGACTCTCACATCCTTCTAAATTGGATTAATTTATTTCCAAAATTAGGTATGCCTATTATATTTATTTCTATATTTAGAATATTTCTTACAGAAATTCCTTTAAGCAAACAGCTCAGACCCTGATGAGACGCCGCATTATGCGGCGTCTCATCCGGGTCTACGCTGTTTGCCAAGGCCTTTTTTTCTAGACGTTAGGCATAAATGGGTTAAACTGGGAATAATACTTCACCACTTTGTTACTTTGTTACGAGTTATATAAATGACGATAAAGTAGCAACTTGATCATAAAAATGATTGTTACATTTTGCAAACCCCATTAACATATATAATTCTCCTCTGAAACCGCAAGGCGAAAGGTTTAATATTAATCATGAAGCATCATTTTGTGGTCCTCTACACAATTTCTTTATCCCATTTATGCCTAGTGGACTGTCCCATCCTTTTAAAATGGATAAATTTATTTCCAAAATTAAGGATGTCTATTATATTTATTTATATATTTAGAATATTTCTTACAGAAATTCCTTTAAGCAAACAGCGTAGACCCAGATAAGACACCGCATCATGCGGCGTCTCATCTGGGTCTTCGCTGTTTGCCAAGGCCTTTTTTCAAGACGCTAGGCATAAATGGGTTAAATGAAACCGTAAGGTCAAGGTCACAGCCGGCCTCTACGCGAAGTCACACGCGAAGTCACCAAACTAACATAGACAAATACTTGTCTACTTAAAAATGTTCTTGTCTGAAAACGTAAAGCAAGCTGTGTTCATATTATGTAGTGTGCATCATCTATGAGTCCTCTACAAAGTTTGTTAAAAGTATGCCACTTTATAAAAAAACTGACCGCACCCCGGGAGTCAAAAGTTTTAAATTGACTTATAAAGGGAAACCCCTATGAAATCATCTTCTCTAAAATCGAAAAGCCCAAGACTTCATATTTGGTATGTAATATCATATAGAGATACTCTACAAAGTCCATTCAAATTATGTCTCTATGGTCAAAACTTTACCAGCCCCGGGGGTCACTAGTTTTACATAGAAGTATATAAGGAAAACCATCACAATCTTCTTGTCTGAAACCGCACACCACACGTTTTTCATATTTGTATGAGGAATTCTCAAAATGTCCTCTAAAAATTTCGTTCTAATTATTTCTTTGATGTCAAACGTGGCCAGGACTCGAGGGTAACCATTTTCTAATAAAGGGCAAACCGTCTTAACCTATTTATGCCTAGTGGACTCTCCCATCCTTCTAAATTGGATTAATTTATTTCCATAATTAGAGATGTCTAGTAAATTTATTTCTATATGTAGAATATTTCTTACAGAAATACCTTTAAGCAAACAGCGCAGACCCTGATGATGCGGCGTCACATCTTGGTCTACGCTGTTTGCCAAGGCCTTTTTTCTAGACGGTAGGCATAAATGGTATAATAAAGGGCAAACCGTCTAAAACGACATAGCCCATGGCTTCGAATTCAATATGTAGCACAATATAGCGATCTTCTCCCATTTTTTTCATATAAAGCCCTTCGGGTTGTCGGGTAAACAATTTTATATCGCCTTATATATGAAAAATCTTTCTTTTTTAATCTTCTTGTTTGAAAACTGAAAGCCCATTGCTTTCTTAATTGGAATGATCCATAATATAGAGGTCCCCCCCCCAATACAAATTTGATTCCAACCCTGCCCTTGGGGCAAAAATTGACCACAGCCATGGGTCACATTTATAATATGATTATTGAGCTAAATAATTGTGTTTATCTTCTATTCAACGAAAACTCAATGAGCGTTGATATTTAATATGTAACATCACACCATGATCCTCTACAAAGTTGGTTCAAAACGTGAATCTTTTCTAAAATGACTATGCCCGGATGTTTAAATATTGGTAGGTGACACTGTATAGTGATTCTTGACCAAGTTTGTTCAGTATTTGCCCCTTAGTCCAATGTTGCACCTAACCAGGGGTGTCAAGTAGTATACCTCTACGCTACAGTTGTTCAGGCGAACGTTCAAGGATCATCATCGTCCTCTCGTCTAATTGTATCGCGTTCTGGGAAAACTGTGCATAATGCATGCGGGCAAAGTGTCGTCCCTGATTAGCCTGTGCGGATAAAACTAAAAACTAGATTTTTGCTAAGAAGAGACTATCTTTAAACATAAAATATCATAAAAGCGGAAAGTGTCGTCCCTGATTAATCTGGGACGACACTTTACGTACATGCATTATACCCAGTTTTCTCAGAACGCAACTCAATTTACTAAAGTAGTTAACCTTTCATGGGCATGTCAATTGTTTATAATGCGATTTGCACGGGCACATATAGAAACATAATAAAACATAAATTAAGTATCAATACCGTGTTATATCCTGATCGTACCAAGATCCAATCAACGAAACTTCTATCCGCTATCAAATAAAAAAATATCAAGTTTCAAACAAATTTAAACCTTTTTTCCCACGCGAACTTTAACATGCAGTTGACATTCGATCGCGAATTTCTCAACTGCTTTACCATGCTATATAAAATTATCGGTACACAAAATAAACTTTTCTTTTTAGACCATAAAATGGATGTGAGTTATTTCAAATACGATTGACGGATTAGTGTAGATTACTTATATGTCTAGTATTCGTCGGTTCAATATTGAAGAAAGCATTAAGTAGTTTTAATCTGTGAAATAATGTTGTATACATGTTGAACATTGATTCTGTTTACACTATTTTAAAGTTCAGTCCAATAATTATTTTACTTTCTATAATAAAAATAAAATATCCGATTTAAAATAGTGAGATTGGTTATGGTTCGAACATCTAAATACAATTCAATAAACAGGCACGAAAATATGCACAAGCGGCTCTATTCGACGTACATTTGATAGTAAGTGAATTATTTTGATGCTCAAATAGGTCTACAGAACCATATGTTCCACAAATAATATTTGTTCTATTCCTCGCAAAATCAGATGTAATTCGTCGCTTGTATGGACAGTGAGTGGTCGAGATCACCAGCGATATAGTTCCCAAAATATTTTACACTTTTTTTTACATTTTAATCAAATTGGTATATAGATGTATATCCAAAAGAAGCTCGGAAAATTATTATAATTAGCACTCATTAAATTGCATATGGAGTGTATCACAACATTTCGAGATAAATGCAAGATTCTTAAGTATACAATTTACTAGATCCTTCCATGAACAATAATTGATTTTTTTATAATGTTTAAAGTGAGATTTCGTGTTATTGGTTTCGTTTTATGAATGACAATGCCATGTCCGACTGCGATGAAATGTTTGTCTAAGTGGCTTTCATAAAAGTCAAGTTAACCATCAAATTTATCAAACGATTTTTTTTCCAAAGAACTTACCGATTGGTTTGCAACCCCCCCCCATCCCCCCCCAAATAATACCTTTAAAAGTCGAAGTAAGTTGAAAAAAATGTTGGTGTTTTGGAAACGGAAATACGCTTGTAAATAAATGTGTTGTATAAAATGAACGGATTGACATAATATATGAACAGAACTAGCTTATCAATGGGATAAATGTCACAGAAAATTAATATATAATAAAATAAATAACGTGCGAATAAATAACATGTCATCCGGAATCGCTCCGCCCACTTTATCACGTGACCTAGCGGTCAGAAAATCTCGACAAGGTAACACCGAAGTGACGTTTTATTTTATTGATTACGCGATGTTGCGGATGATTTTGGTGAACCGTTTTATTCGTCCAACACTGGTTAAAGGAATGTTATCATGAATTTATTATTCAAATTAAAAAACTTTTCGTTTTAAATGACAATATTATCTATTGTATTTAGTTAGACCGTTAAGAATCGAATGAAACATATTACCTCCCATGAATTGATCCAAAATTTAAATCACCATTCGTATTGTATTGCACACATTATTGTAAACAACGCGCTACACGATTAACTACTCAATAAAACGTGATTGTTTGGCAAGTTCGTGCTTCGTTTGATTGGAAAGTGAAACCAAGACCGGAGTCTGTGTTCCATTCATGAAAGTGGAGACGCCAAGGGTAATTACGTGACGTCACCACTTACAATCGGTAACGTAATCGATAAAATAGTTCAAAAGAACCAATACAAGACCGACTGTACGGTTACTAACATGTAATGTAAGAGATCAAATTAACCATACAGCTGAAGACGTTAACGTATTAAAGGCCCTATAAAGGTGACAAATCCAATTCTTATGCATATAAACTTGCATAATTTTTACCGGATTTCAGTTACTCTTGCATAAAAAATGCTAATAACACAGCAGAGGTGCAACGTTGTCAAGAAGTATTGAAGACATACCCGTTTCATAATTGGAAGAAATGTTTACAACTTTGCAACTAACGTGATATGTAGCCCCAAAGCGGTGACGTATGCTAAAAATAGCCAAAAGAACATTCACTTTTAATTCTAGTTAAAACAACTTTTTACTAGCAAAAAGTAACAAATTAGATCACTACAAAAGTTTTGACCATTATTAGAAGAGACATACTTTGTGAGTGATACCGGAAAACATTAAAAATCAACGATATATTTTTGGTGACCTGAGTCACTTTCACTTTCCCGAGTAAACAGCGATGTAAATAAACTGATTGTTTGTAAACACGATTGACTTGGAGGACACTGTATTTTGAGCTCAAAACAAGTTGTATTGCTCATATTTTATGGAAATGCCCAATAGCATATACATATTGTTTTTTTGATAACCTTTATATATAAAATACGGAAAAAATATTTAAAAATTGGTAAATAATTACGGATCTTCACCTTTAAAGAGCCTTTAATTATCGATGCGGGGTTTAAAGGTTTAACAAGAATTATCCGCCACACGTTGATTACATTTCCTATTTTTTGCTAAGTATTATTTCGAAAGACTCACTTATGCTCATTGGGTCATTGTCGACCTGAAGTAGCCCTAACGTCACCCGGGGGTGACTAGAAGCCGATTCATGTCACCCTGTGGTGACTTCAAGCCGATGCTAGTCACTTACATGTTAATCGGCTTTTAGTCACCCCTGGGTGACAAGAATCGGCATCTAGTCACCCGTTTATTATTTTTTATCAAAGGGCACCCCATCCAGATATATAATATAGGTTATTGTGGCTGACTCTTGCAATTATTAAATTTAGTTTATTTAGAGATTTAGCTCTACTTTCGTTTGTGGAGTATTTTTACACAAATTCCCCCGCATATGAACGGCCAAATCATGTATTTTTTGTTGAAAAGTAAAATTGTTGCCAGGGGTGACTTTATGCTGATTTCGAGGGTGACTAGAATCGGCTTCATGTCACCCCCGGGTGACAAGAATCGGCTTCATGTCACCACGAGTGACTACAATCGGCTTCATGTCACCCGGAGGTGACTAGCGTCGGCTTGAAGTCATCCTAGGGAGACAAGAATCGGCTTCTAGTCACCCCCGGGTGACTTGAGGGCCATTTCAGGTCGACAATGACCCATTGAGCCCATATGTTTTTTAAAATGTATTATGTCCTTCCGCGCCTGAAGTTGCATTATGCGAGGACACAGAGTGTGTCCCAGCACCCCTACCTAACGTTTACGAGACTCACGAAGGATGGGACGCATTTTGAATTATAGCTGTAATATCCAGCTATTTAGTTTTCACTGAAAGATACTCAATGCCAGCGTGGTATTGTGCTGTTTGAGGTTACGCATGCGCAATTAATTTCCTTCTATATTACATATAAAATAGTTGAAGTTCGATATCAATTTTTACCATGATCAAGCGCATACCCACTATATCATCATACATCATTGGAAAGATTAATGCATATACTTTTGAAAAAAATGCATGTCATTAAATTCTATACGCGCAAACTCAAAATATTTACCTTAGAATAGGCAAACCGGTTTTGACAGCTGTGCAGACAACCATTTTGGGCTCAAATAGTATGACCTACTTTCGAAGCCGGGAACCATCAACACAAAAAGTAGAGCACAAAAATGGCTTATTTTCTTATTGCTTACAAATATACCTTCAAGTTGATACCAAAACCAACCATTTGCAATGTATTTTACAAATCCTAGGCAGCATGCACTCAACAATGTGTGCTAAGTATCAAACTGACTGCATGTAACCCTAAAAACAGGAGTTCCGGTTTGGGGTTATGTGACCTTTAAGAGAACCCAACCCCTTCAAATTTAAATTAAAGGCACTTTTCCCACAGGTATAATCTGTTTTGAGAAAGATCACAAAGTTCCGGTACAATGACACACAGATTAATTCATAAAAGTTGCCGTTGAAAGCGCCATGCGTAACAGCGTTTCGCGTCAAGAATTAAGGTAGAAAAGCCAAACTCGGTTACATCATACATGCAGCACTTAGACTCCATACAAGGCATGTCTTTCGATTCTAATAGGCAAAGCTTATCTTACATATGGCTTAATAAGTGAAAAAAATCATCAATGGCAATATTTGTGCATCAAAGCAGGTTTTGAACTGGATTCGAACAAACTTTTTATATTTTTTTTGCACATTTTAGGTAAAATCCATGTAGAAGCAGCAATGCTGATGTCATTTGACCCAACAAAAGGGCTCGCTTGCATGGAAAAACAACACACTTGGCTTCCTGACTAAAAAAAGTCATCGTCAGACATGAGCTTTAAGTCTTTTGTCACACCTGGACCTATGATTCCTCGGCTCGAGTTCCGTCTAGGGCAGGCTCCGGAAAGTGTCAGTCTGGCCCGGGTGCTCAATTCCGTGTAATCTGAGAAAACAAAAAAGGTTTTTTGTGCGCATTTGCCCATTACGGTGCCAACTAATGTAAGTTAGATACAATTAGAGTAAGCTTTCAATAGTCTTTCTCGCTTTATTTGCTGCAAATGGTTAATTCACCACGCCGGCATCACATTGTCGGGCACACCGGCAAAGTTATCGCCACAAAGTTTGGTTTCAGAGCTGCAGTCAATGTAAAACACACAAATTTCCTAATTTTGGTGACAAAAGTGTGCCAGGATATCAAAGAAATAATTTTACAATAGATTTAATTGAAAATAACGGCGTACTAACCTGCAAAGACACCGATCCTCTCGACACGACTGGGCGAGTGTTGAGGGCCGTCTCCGAATCAGTCACACTGTACAGTTTTTGATGGCCTGTCACTTCAGCCGGACTTGTAAACCAATTGGACGACAGTTCAGGCAGAGCTATAGACCCATTTCGACACCGCCTACAAATGCACACTTAGGTTTACGCATAATATTAAGGTCACTTAAATACAGATTCCCTGGTGTTTTTCATGCAGGGTCTATCGCAACAACATTCTTCCAGGAAAGAAAGCATAATATTATTATCATTTTTGTGTTTTCAGCTGAATACTTGATATTACTTGAACTCAGCGAGATATCCAAACAGGTAAAATAAGGCAAAGTAGTGTTATTCTGAGTAGATCTGCCTGAATGGGTTGAAGGCGAAGGCGGATAGAAGTGTAGGTCCAAAATTGGCGGGCATTTTTAACAGAAAAAGGCTCAAAAAGTAAACAATAATAATAAATACAGATGAAATAAAGACATGCATTAGGTTCATTATTGAGATTGATGCAAATTAATGTCAAAATGGCACTGAAAAACAATACCGGGTGTTTAAGTAGTCTTAGAATATGTCTCCGGAACAGGTTTCGGTGTGATTTTCCAGCATTTACCCCCCTTATGACCCCAAGTGCAACAGCCCAATTGCAAACAGCCCTTATTTGGGTCAAAATGACATCTGGCAGTTATGTTTTGCAATACAGAGAGTTTTTGATGGTCAAATGTCAAAATTCTGGCAGACGACTAACTTGGTCGGATGTGCTTAAAGGTTACGCATGCGCAATTAATTTCCTTCTATATTACATATAAAATAGTTGAAGTTCGATATCAATTTTTACCATGATCAAGCGCATACCCACTATATCATCATACATCATTGGAAAGATTAATGCATATACTTTTGAAAAAAATGCATGTCATTAAATTCTATACGCGCAAACTCAAAATATTTACCTTAGAATAGGCAAACCGGTTTTGACAGCTGTGCAGACAACCATTTTGGGCTCAAATAGTATGACCTACTTTCGAAGCCGGGAACCATCAACACAAAAAGTAGAGCACAAAAATGGCTTATTTTCTTATTGCTTACAAATATACCTTCAAGTTGATACCAAAACCAACCATTTGCAATGTATTTTACAAATCCTAGGCAGCATGCACTCAACAATGTGTGCTAAGTATCAAACTGACTGCATGTAACCCTAAAAACAGGAGTTCCGGTTTGGGGTTATGTGACCTTGAGGCGGTGTGGGGGAGGAAACCCACTCATGGGCATGGTGATCACGAAACAAACTCATATTCGCCATGAACGGGGATTGAACTCGGGTCGCCTAGGTGATGAATACGTGTACCAACCACTGCTCTAACCAGACGGCTAATGCCTCAGTAAATAACATATCATTTAGTTTAAACCGCGGAATGAGATGGCGTGTTTTCATATGATGAACGTTGCCAAATCGTATTCATCTTATAAGTACGTTGTTTAACGACGATGCCAATTTATTTGAGTAAGCATATGCGAGTTTCAACAGTAACGCATATACAATTAAACAGTTCCAGTTATTTGAAGCTGTCTGAAAAGAAATTTCATACTCTAACGAAGGCTTATTTTAATGTCATATAAGGGTTCAATGTATTGTAGAAATTCTGTTATTAACCTCCTGGATTCAGCCATTTTGACAGGTTTATAAATTTTGCTTTATCCGTTAATACGTTTTATCGAATTCTCAATCTTAATTGAGTTGATAAGCAGTGGTTTCGTTGGCGTATTACGAATTACTCAATAAATCAAATTAATTTCAATGATTATGCAAAACTACCATTCGGTCCTTTCAAATCCCAATCGCAAAATCGCCAATAATGAACTATAATTGTAATGTGTCAAATTGAGTGGAAATGAGTTTTTACATTTCATGATATAATCTAGGTATAATTAGTTTTAATAACAGACGCTCAATTACTTTAAAATAAGGCAAAAGTTCATTTTATTTATATCTTCAAATCAGCAAGTCGGCAACTATGCATTGGGAAGAAATACGTTAAAGGTACAAGTTCGCAAAATGGAAATTCACGGAAATAGCATATTATATGAGCCTCGCTCTGGGAAAACGGGGCTTAATGGCGATTATTGGATTATGCATGTGCATACTATCGCACATGTTAATCAAGGACTACACTTTCAGCTGAATTGTATTTAAAGGAAGTATTTTCTGAGCGAAAATTCGGTAAAGGCGGAAAGTGATGTCCCTTATTAGCCTGTGCGGACACATGTATTAAGTCCGGTTTTTATCAACATTCGCAGATATATTATGATCATCGATGAACACTCGCAGATATATTATGATCATCGATGAACACATTGCATTATATACTCTATATTCTATACTTGCGATTGTCTCTTTCTCGGATTGTAAGCTTCGAATTACAATTTAATTACACTCGATATTTACCTCCTGGCAAGCATTTTAATTTGTGAAACGTGGGTTTACTGATTTCGATTAGGGTATACACTTGCTTCGTTCGGAATTCAGTTTAATTGATTAACATGTAAGTGATCAAATCGGAATGTTACATGTTTGGTATGGCTCACGTAAAACCTTAAACACACTTTTGTTACAAACGATGATTATGTGGAAGATGGTGATGCTACTGATAATAACGATGATACGATGATGATAAGTTGGATGATGATGATGATAATGGTCTGGATAACAATAACGATGGTTAAATTATGATTACTAGTTGTGAGTATTTTTAACCGCTTAAAGAGTGTCAGTTAAGTGCCTCTGTGAGAATGCTCCAACTGTTCTCAGATCGATATAATAAGCATAATAGGTGCTTTTCCATGCGGTGCGTTAGTAAGATCTTTGTGTACACAACACTTTTTTGTTAAGCGAAAACATAAAATGAAATCATGTGAACATGTAAAGTGTAACCCTTCAAGCATTACAATCCGAAAGTTACTGTCTTCTGTCGGCTGACATAACATTAATATCAACTGCCAATTAGCTGACAAAAACACAAGTTGAAACAAAGTAACTGACAGCACAATTCACGCCCGAAAGCATTCGTATATTTCAAAATTGGAACGTATTCAAAAAAGTTGCATGTAAATGAAGTGACTATTTGCTATATTGCATTTACTATCCTAGTATTGGTCTTTACTCTACAATTTTGGACATCCGTGCAATATATTTAGACATACACAAAATCACCCCATTATGTAAACTTAGTAGGATAATTCATATATATCCAGAAAACTAAAGTTATAATCGATATGGATTGAACAGTAAATACACAATGCATCCTTCTTGCTACCAAAAATATTACAAATTCATATAAGTACAACACTATACTGATATGATACTCGGGTAAGGCAGTGTTGTTTGGAACCCTTCGCTGAGATTTGTTGTTTTCTTCCTATCATAATACGTCTTGATAAGCGTTGATGAGTGATTGAAACATGTTATTTACTATTTGTAAGAAAAATGAGTTATATATACTACTACTACTACTACTACTACTACTACTACTACTACTACTACTACTACTACTTCTACTTCTACTACTACTACTACTACTACTACTACTACTACTACTACTACTACTACTACTACTACTACTACCACTACCACTACCACCACTACTACTACTACTACTACTACTACTACTACTACTACTACTACTACTACCGAAAACAAAACAATTGTAATTTAACTGACAATACAATCCGGTTTTAAAGAGACGTTTTGTTGCCAAATTTAATTACATAATATGATAAAAAAGCTAGGAAAAACACTACATAAACACATAAACGAAACATTTTATTGGCACTTTTGACAGACATGCAACAAAAGCACGAAACGAACGTTTGAATCTGACATTGACATGTCTGGATTACCCTACAGCGATATTGGATTTGTGTTATTCCCCGACGTATTGTAAACATCTTGCCCATTATTCTATCAATAAAAATAAATTCGTTGTCTAGCAATTACCAATTACGTTTCTAGGAATATGCTGTAAAACTTATTATAGCATCTGTTACATAAACATTCAATACACACATTCAGTTTACTAAGGTAGTTTGGGGAAAAACATCTTAAACTAAAGATGAGCATGGTCAACACGTTTTAACAAAGACAACGTGTCGTCAAAGTATTTTAAAGTTATTTTCCTCCAAAAAAGCAAAATAATAAGTTATATTGCTACAGCAATGTTTGACTTTTGATCTATATGTGAGAATACGAATTTTAAGTTAGGAAATCTGGCTTTGACATTACACGTCGTCTTCACACAGTGGTTTGTTGTGGAAATTTGTTTTACGATTGTTAAATTATAGTTTCATTTCGGGTAAACTGTGTTGTGGCAACATTTAATATTTGACATTTAAGTTTGACCGTCACATTTTGAATATGGCAATACCCGTCTGCATACCGCATAGTGTCAACTGAAAGCCAGGCGGTGTCATCCATGCTAGTGCCAAGAGGTCAGACGGTCGACTCTGTTTTAAAAACCCTTCAAGCTATTTGAATGATCGCTTGACTTGCATTTACATATCGATGTATTGGTCAAAGTATTGAAAACGAATTCACGAGACGTCGTTGCCATTTTGCCCACCGAGATATACTAATCAGTTGCAGAACCGCTCTGGAACCGAATGACCAAATGCGAACGGCTTGACAAAGAGTAATTATCGGATAAATGGAAGTTGTCCTGTCTGACTCACTCAACTGTTCTTTCACGATAATAATGCAATATAACCGGTATCTGCATATTTAATGACAGTCTATTACTTATGGTCAAACAATGCCCAGGCATTTGTTCTGTTTGGTGATGAGTCGACCAAGTGTAAACCCATTATGAGCATATTTTCAAATAGGAACATTTAAATTGTCTTATAGTACTCCGCGTTACATCGTATAGCGGAGTACTTTTGTCCTGACGGACATGAGAAAACAAACCGGTTTTGCGAGTTTGTTTTGTGTATTGCTATTTATAGAAATAAATAGCGATAGAAATCAGTTCTAGCGAAGGCGTCAACGTGGCAAGATCAAATTCAAATTCATGTTTTGTATATGCGTCTCTCGCAAATCGCACAACAGTGTTGTTGTTTGTTTGTTTGAAACATAGTTAGGACTTAAAGTGATCTTTTCACGGTTAGGTAAATTGACAAAATTGAAGAAAGTTGTTTCAGATTGGCAAATTTCGTTTTAGTTTTGATATTTGTGAGGAAACAGTATTATTGAACTTTTACCATGTTCTAATATAGCCAATATATGCATCTTTTGACGATTTAAAAACCCTAAAAATTATAAAGCGTTGCAACGCGAAACGATTGAATAATTTGGAGAGTTCTGTTGTTGTCGTTAAATTTTGTGAAACTACGATGATTGCTCATATATTGCATAAAATACTTCTATCAAGAATGTTTGGCAGAATAGCCGAGCGGGCTATTGCGTTTTTACTCCAGGTTACTCTAGGACTCCGGGGGTCACTGGTTCGAGTCCAGCTGCGGCTACTTTTTTGTTCCCTTTTGTTAAATTTTATTCTTGATTTTTTACTGGAGCTTTTAAGATCCAATGTTTACATTTATCAATATAAAGCATTTAATGACTTATTTCAAAACATGCCAAAAACTGTGAAAAGGACCCTTTAAGGGTCATTACATGTACATACCATGCATTGAAATGAGCTACCTTTTTTAAGTGCGTTCAAGCCCGTTTACCCACATTATAAAATACGTTAAAACAGCGTGTCTTTACGGACATTAAATATGTGGACATTTAGTACTTACGTAGCACGCACTAAAATCAGTTGCACTTTTTCAATACAAAGCTCACCGAATACAACTTTTTGAATGTATTTTCTTTATTGGCATTAATCACGTAAACTAAACACGTAGCAATTCAAATTAAACTTTATTTAAGAAACAATTTCATCTGGCGCCTTATAAGCAAATTTGATCTGATACAAACATATATATACCACGAAAATTTGTAGCGACGACAAACAACTTCCCACTCGCATATAGAACGCTCCAGGCTGTCTATATACTAGTAATCTAAAAGCTTTTATGTCGGAGCTGTTGAAGTGCATCAGCGTTAAATACATGCGACCAATGAACATCAAACAGCGTTCACGCACCATGGCCCGTATAAAACAAACAGATCTTAGACTCAAGTCCAAGAAAAATAAAAAAATATTCTTTAAATTGGAACATTCAAGAATAGCTTTTATTTTGAGTAAAACTTACTATTAACTTTCTCTATTTACATTATTCTTCATGTAGAAGATTTTGTCATCGTCTCCTAATTACATATACACATATATAATGTTTAGAATGCATCCTAAATGAGTGGTAGGCCTAAATATAACGGACACTAAGAAAACGAGTACAGTAATCAACGGTATCCAAATTTCTTTCTATTAAAATGTGCATGTGTTTTTCTGAATAAGCAACGAACCTGCACTTAATTATTCTCTACAATATGTTGTGGTTATGCATACAAGGATTATCAACGAATCCACTTAAGTATAATGCAATACTACAATATGTTAATACGCCAAAAAAAGAACACACACATACACACAAACAAACGATATTCAACATTTTATAAAATATGATTACAAAAATGGGTTTGTCAAAGAAATCGCACACCAACACAATCATGATTGTTTCAACAACAAACTCTATACCCAACCTCTCCATTCAATGACGTAACGGTCCCATCAGTCACTGAGTGGTGCTCACGGTCCCATCAGTCACTGAGTCGTGCTCTGATAAAACTGGTCATAATACATGTGCGTAAAGTGTCGTCCCAGATTAGCATGTGCAGTCCGCACAGGCTAATCAGGGACGACACTTGCCGCCTAAACTTGATTTTCGGTAAGGAGGGACTTACTTGAAAAAAGAAATACCATAAAAACGGAAAGTGTCGTCCCTGATTAGCCTGTGCGGACTGCACTTGACGCTCATGTATAAAGCCCAGTTTTCACAGAACGCGGCTCCACTATTCAAGTTTAAACTTATGTACCATGATTCTGTTTTGGAAAAGTACACAATGGCAAAGCTGCCTTGCAGAAGGGCAAATAGGTCACGCATGGGACATAAATATTTAATTGTTTATATGCAACTACAAATGGTTCACGTGAATTTCCCCGGAGGGACTACCGCACGTACTTTGTCGTAGAAGGATTATTGTTCAGAGTAATTCATTATTGAAGAGTATACCTAACAGTTTAAAATTGACCAATACTTGCGAGGCGAATGGTTCTAGTCTGCGACTGTACATGTCATTAACAAAAGTATTGTTAATCGATTGGGACTGATGTCTACCGTTCGTGAAAGGTTAATCACGTACCAGGTAAACAAATCTCCATAATGCCACGTAAAAGGATTATGGCGAACTTTCCGCTTATTGCAAAACAAAAAGTACATAAGTCATTGATAGTATATAGTTCATTTTGCATGTTCGTGTGTTTTGTTATATTCAAACAAGCGTGGTCACTTATACTGTTTAAATTGCTTGTAAAACTTCCTCATACCGTAGATATGTGTACTCATACCGTAGATATGTGTCCTCATACCGTAGATATATGTCCTCATACCATAGATATGTGTGCTCATAACGTAGATATATGTCCTCATACCGTAGATATGTGTACTCATACCGTAGATATATGTCCTCATACCGTAGATATGTGTCCTCATACCGTAGATATATGTCCTCATTTCGTAGATATGTGTGCTCATACCGTAGATATATGTCATCATACCGTATATATGTGTGCTCATACCGTAGATATACGTCCTCATACCGTAGATATGTGTGCTCATACTGTAGATATATGTCCTCATACCGTAGATATGTGTCCTCATACCGTAGATATATATCCTCATACCGTAGATATGTGTGCTCATATCGTAGATATGTGTCCTCGTACCGTAGATATATGTCCTCATACCGTAGATATGTGTGCTCATACCGTAGATATGTGTCCTCGTACCGTAGATATGTGTCAAACTCGTATTATATCAGTGCCGATGTTTTTAGGACTTCACAATTTACTCTTTCCATACAGATAGACACACACTCTGTATACGAAAACTGACAAACTTTCCTCTGTATATATAGACAGACACACTTTCCTCTTTACATACCGACATATACACTTTCCTATGTACATACCGACATATACACTTTCCTCTGTACATACCGACATATACACTTTCCTCTGTGCATACTGCATATACAATATCCTCTGTTCATACTACATTTACACTTTCTTTCCTCTGTACATATCGACATATACACTTTCCTCTGTACATACCGACATATACACTTTTCTCGGTACATACCGACAAATACACTTTCCTCTTTACATACCGACATATACACTTTCATCTGTGCATACTACATATACACTTCCTTCTGTACATACCGACATATACACTTTCCTCTATAAATACCGACATATACACTTTCCTCTGTACAAACCGACCTAATACTTTCCTATGTACATACCGACATATACACTTTCCTCTGTTCATACTGCATATACACTTTCCTCTGAACATACTGACATATACACTTTTCTATGTACATACCGACATATACACTTTTCTATGTACATACCGACATATACACTTTCCTCTATACATAACGACATAAAAACTTTCCTCTATCATACCGACATATATACTTTCCTCTATATATACCGGCATATACACTTTCCTCTGTACATACCGACATATACACGTTCCTCTGTACATACCGACATTTACACTTTCCTCTGTACATACCGACATATACACTTTCCTCTGTACATAGCGACATATACACTTTCCTATGTAACTGCCGAAATTTTCAAGTTCTCCTCGCAACCCATTTTCTGATAAGCCCCTTCATTAAGCGCTCAACCAATTAACCGTGATTAATTGAGTCGTATTCTGAGAAAACTGAGCATAATGCATGTGCTTAAAGTGTCGTTCCAGATTAGCTTGTGCAGTCCGCACAGGCTAATCAGGGACGACACTTTCGGCTTTTATGACATTTTTTTCGTTAAAATGAAGTCTCTTCCTAGCAAAAATCCAATTAAGGCATAAAGTGTCGTCCCTGATTAGCCTGTGCGGACTGCACAGGCTAATCTGTGACGACACTTTACGCACATGCATTATGTCCAGTATTTTTCAGAACGCGACTCAATTAATGTTGAAATAGTTACACACATTCATTTAAATTAAGGTGGATTCGTTGGACCACTGCTGATTGTATGACGAATATTGAAACTAGTGAACATATACTACTTTAATACATTAAATATCACTCAAGTGGACCACATTGCATTGGACGCATTAAAATCAAATATAGTATAGGCATTTACATTCTTCAGCCTTCACCACATAAATGCTGCAAAAACACATGAACAAACAACTCTGTATCCTTTCATCTGAACAGAACACTCAATGGGGATAATACAAATGTCAACGTTATACAAAATGTCACTGTTGCTTTTTTCATGCCCGAATCGAACCTGCATCAAGGGATTGATAGCATGAAAGAAACACGAAGCTGGAAACACTAGAAAACATTAGGCCTACCGCGAGCTGAAGGGCATACTGTGGAATTACGCTTCGTAAAATGTAATGAGGCCATACAAATTATATTCTATGTGTAGCGTCCCCATGATTTTTGAAAACTTGCTAACAGGCAGACGAAAACTAATCACACGAAGATATCATAATGCTTTCAGAATCTATTCAGGACAGTTACTGCTATGTGTAACAAAAGCTAAAGCAATTGGTTTCCTGCAACAATTTTATATTGCAACCGAAAACCAACCGTCTTGAGGATGATAAACACACGATACAATTGGTATGGCCAAAGTGATAGTCGTCTCTGAGACAGCAGTAAAACACAAAAGACATTTAACTGTCATAGAGGCACTAGGTCCATATTCTCAAACATGTAGAAATGAAAGGCACTTTTATCTGCCCCATAAAACTGCAACATAAAAGGCACTGAGTGGATTAAAAGCTTGTATTCAATGAGCATATTCTACTGCAATATGTCAACGATCCTGCCACCGAACAAAGCGCGGACGGCTTTCAGAGCTTTATCGTCATGGGTTGATAAATTATCGGCGCGTAGAACATAAGCCACCACGACGAATTTTTACTTTCCCATTCAATGTGTTCGCGCTGTAGATTATATTTACAATACCCTCCCCATTGTTTATGGTACTTTTCTACTCGAGAGCTTTTTTGTTTCGCGGATTTATGGAAATTACTTCGCAAGATTGATGTCGGCGTGACGTCATAGACCTTTGACCGTTGGCGCAATATTGTTGTTTTTCAATAATTAAAATTCCCTTTGTATTTAAAGAGCGTTTCATTATGTAAATAACCTTTTATCTTTTTATCGATGATATGTATACATTAACCATAGCGTAAACCCAATAGAGTATAATTCAATAATCTTTTTAACAGGAAATTAACGCCGCACTTCCTATCTTTGGAAGAAACATGTCATTTTAAATCTTATCGACATCTGAAAACGTTGTGTTTTTATTCAAAACAGCCAAAATGACTTCAATGATGTTTGCTTTTGTTTAAGAAATGTATAATATGTCCAACATATGCGATATGTATCGCAATTCGTATTCCTTGTATTTTTTCACATGCAGTTAAAAAAATCACATGTTATCGAAGATTCGTTTTAACTAATGACTCCCCTTCTTGGAAATGTTCTTGTAGTGTGTTTAATTATTTTTTAGCGGTTACGTCAACGATTTATGGTGTTCTAGAATATGATTTCTAACTAAATCATAAATAAATATCGGTTTGTTTTTATTAACTGAATACGATATTAGTTCATATTAACGATTGGTAAACTTAACATGTTGAAAAAAGGTAATTTCAAACTTTTCAATGCACCTGTTCGCAAACTGATGAAAAAAATATTCCCAAAAGTTTGTCTCAGATGGAAAAAAGGAGAAAAGAAAAAGCGTTTTTAACGCAAAATGATATGATAATTAGCAACTTTTTTCATGTGGTTAGTTTACATAAAATATGTGAGGCAGTCTAATTGGTTCACGACGTAATATTTCCCATATATGCCTAGTGGACTCTCCCATCCTTCTAAATTGGATCAATTTTATTTTCAAAATTATGGATGTCTAGTATATTTATTTCTATATTTAGAAAATTTCTTACAGAAATTCCTTTAAGCAAACGGCGCAGACCCTGATGAGACGCCGCACCATGAGGCGTCTCATCTGGGTGGGTCTACGCTGTTTGCCAAGGCCTTTTTCTAGACGCTAGGCATAAATGGGTTAACGTAGAAGACCCTCGTGAGAATTCCTGGGACGATATAACTATTCAACTAAACCTATAACTGCTATTATGAAATGTACGAATGCACGTATTGACGAATATACACTTTACACATTCACACATATATATACAATTAAAATAGCACTTATACATTTATATACGCATTGCACATTCACGTACACTATCACCAAAACCAAAATAAAATAAACCTACCTTGGATTCGGGGAAATTCCAGGCATCAGAATTTTACACAAACTGCTGGTTTATTTAAGCTGATACACCATTAGATTTATCGCTCCGTTTTGTCCCTCTGATTTCCTATTTTGTAAGTGACGTTCAATCGGATAAAAAAACGAAGTTTACCAGAGACTATAATCTGAACGATAATTACACAGACGACAATTGAGTTTCTGACCCGACGCGACCCTCGACTCGTCTGTTATTACAGTTTGATTGAATATTACTTATCGAACACTCTCTCGCAGACGACAATAGAAAGTTTGCTTTTCACGTCTGTTACATACCCCACATGTAGGCGCAGTGAACAAATAAGTCATGTTTACTTTTATCTCGACATTTAAATGTATGTTCGGTTATCGATAATTCTCTCGCACACCTTGTTAAGATCCAGTAGATAAACGGCAATCGGACACCAATTCATAATGGTTTTTAATCTATAAGCAAACCATTTCCGATCCGATAGCTGTGCGGTGTGGAATCTAATTAGAAATATGGTATTAAAGAAGCCATCAAGTAGTAATGCAACTTTACCTGAAATGACGGAAAGATCGAATACATTGATAGAAGCAATGGTTTAAAATTGTTTTATTTTTTTCCACTGCAAAATAATTTCTGTTTTTCTTTTTTCTATATTAAAAAAATATTTAACACCACACCGTTGGCTGGCCGATGTTATGTATGCAATTTGTATCCTGTTTCAAGATTGCTTCATGCAGCATCAGGATACACGATTATAAGAAAAATGAATTGAACACACGCGTTATAATTTATTAACGTTTATCCCATTTATACCAAGCGTCTAGAAAAAAGGCATTGGCAAACAGCTTAGACCCAGATGAGACGCCGCATGATGCGGCGTCTCATCAGGGTCTGCGCTGTTTGCTTAAAGGAATTTCTGTAAGAAATTTTCTAAATATAGAAATAAATATACTAGACATCCCTAATTTTGGAAATAAATTGATCCAATTTAGAAGGATGGGAGAGTCAACTAGGCATAAATGGGTTAACTGAAAATATCAAACTACAGCATGCGATGGACTAAACGTAAATGTTTGACGTATGATTCATATTGCCTTTTAGATTATCTTATTAATTATGGGGTACAAATAAGTCATTTAGACAACACATTGATAGAGTCATGTAAACAGTTTAACAATGGCAATCTTATTTTCAATGAGGCCTTCAAACAACTATGGTATGTACAATGCATTTCTGCATCATCGTGCGAAACATGTAGACTTTGACGGACATTAGAGTACTGTAACAGTGTTATAGAAGTGTCATAAAAAGCAACTCTATTACATCACTTCTCTTATATTATTAATGTCTTTTTCAATATTGAAATGGTGTCGAGGAACAATTATTTATTTACAGAAAGTATTTAAGAATATTAATTTCTTGATGACTACATTTTTCCATATGCACACACTCTCACGCAGGCACGCACACGCGCGTGCACCCGCACACACACCCGCACTCACCTATACACACACATATAGAATTAACATATCTTAATTAACACGACCAATAACAATATCAAGAAGTTAACAAGAACAGCCGCGTACATAATTGTACAAAGTCAGAGTTTCAATACGTGAAATACATTATTATTGAAATAGTTTACGATTGACAGAAAGTGGCTGAAATACACAAAATTAATATAATTACAAAAAACAACATTCATGACTAGTGTTCACAATAGGATATGAAATCACACAACTGTTATGAAGAATAGCCTGCACCTCCTTGCGAAATAAATTGTTTGAAAAAGCAATATGTATATATTTGATGGCAAAAAATAAATCTACAGTAATCACTACGACTTACGACACTTACGGAGTATTTGACTTTTGTATTTTGCGCCTCACTAAGGAAATATTTCTTAAGCCTATGTTTGAAAGTGGTGAGAGTGAGAGATTGTCGAATACTTACCGGTATGTGGTTCCATATTTCCATACCAGAGTAACTAAACGACTTTTAAAAAAGGTTTGAGTGAGGTGTTTTATGCGTCAAATCATTGTTTGATATCGATCTTATATTGTAATTATTGTTTTTCAGCAGTTTTATCATGTCGTCGATATATATGGGCGTTAAATTATGAAGAGATTTGTAAATAATTATACTTGTGAAAAATTTACATCTGTTTTTAAAAGAAAGCAATTGATTTTTTTTTGTGAAAAATCATAATCATTTATATTTAAATCATTACGTAATATTAGTCTTAAAAACCTTTTTTGCAGTTTTGATATTCTGTTTATGTCTCTAGTATTTGCTTGTTGCCATGTGACACATCCATAATCAACAATTGGTGTTACGTACGCATTATAGAACATAATTTTCATCTCATGTGTTAGAAGATATTGTATACGCCTGAACAGTGATAATTTCAAAACAAGTTTTGAACAAGTTTTATCAACATGAACCTTCCAATTTAAATGTTTATCAATATGGATACCTAGAAGTTTTTGGGTTGCTACATGTTTTATTTTTGAGTTATTTATAACCAAATTTAGATCTTCTGAATGTTTTAGTTTTTGGCGCGATCCTATAGTCATGCAAGTAGTTTTATCTGGGTTGATTGCCATATTATTTATCATACACCAATTTTGTGACCTTAGTAAGTCGTCTTGAAGTGTGCAATTTATCATCGTTATAGTATTCCCTTTACAGTGGATTGTTACATCATCAGCATACATGTCATATTCTGATTTCAGTTTTAAGGGTAGATCATTCACGTAAAGTGAAAATAACAAAGGTCCTAAAATGGAGCCTTGCGTTACACCGGAACTTATCATGCAGGTGTCTGATGTTACTCCATCTGCTCGAATTAGTTGCGAATGGTCTACTAAGTCAAATGCTTTTTTGAAGTCCACAAAAACAGTTCCTATCAAATAACCATCGTCCATACAATTTAACCATGAATCAACGAGTTTGATTAAAGCAGTTTGGCATGAGTGGTTTTGTCTAAAACCCTATTAGTATTCATTTAGTAAACATTTTTTTTAAATATTTATTTAATTGAATGGCTACGTGTCTTTCAATTATTTTAGAAATTGTAGGTAATAAGGAGATAGGTATAAAATTATTAGGATCATGTTTATCTTCTCCTTTATGGAGAGGTACGACACTTGCTAATTTAAGTAAGTCTGGAAAGATTCCAGTTGCAATTGAAGTATTTATTAATGTCATTAGAGGTTGTACTATATAATCTTTGCAAAGTTTTAGGATATTAGGTCCTATTCTGTCTAAGCCACTACTTTTATTAGGATTAAGTTTATCAATTAGTGTAAGAACTTCCACAGGCGATATATATTCTAATTTTTCATATAAGAAACATTTTTAAATATTCAAAATTTTCGGGTTTAAAAACTGTTTTCTTAATTATATGAGATATGTTAACAAAGTGTTTGTTAAGTTCATTAGCCACAATCTGTTTCCCACTAATATTAACATTGACACCTAGACGTATACGTCTGTTCGATAAACCTTTCACATTCGTTTGTGTGAGTCTCAAACGAACTTCAGTTTGTCGCCCCTTTTTCTGTCATGTGTTATATTATGTTAATAACTCTTCGAAACGTAAACAAATAGGAAAAGTTATTTACTACAGAAAAATATGCTTACTAATACTTGACTGTAAATTGACTTTATATCTCATGTACTAAATAATTAAGCATTCTTGAAAAAGTCGAACCTTCCCGTTTTTACGAAGGGAGTACTTTGTTTACGCCTTTTCCCCTCTTCTTAATGCTTTAAATAATTTACTGAAAAAGTTTGCTAAATATGTGGGCAACGGTAACTTTATACATATTCATTGACCCTATGTATATTACTGAAAACAGACCAATTTCGTTACTGGTGCCAGTTAGAGAAAGGCATTGTTGCACATAATACCGATGTCAAGATGTGGTGGTAGCACGTACGAATATAGTTTAACGAGTCATCAAACATGTTTTAAACATCTCCAAATATCAAAATTCGGCAATAAACAATAAATCGTGGTTGTACTTATCCCATCACTGAAAAATCGACCGCAGTCGCACTTGTCAACTTAAAAAAAAATAGCATGCGTACTTATCAATGACCGCTATAGAATTGTGTAAATTGTATTTTACCCCACCTTCAGTAAGTTACCGATACTAAGGTCATTCATCATTAACTGCATGTCTCAATTTAGTGGTGTTTTGATTTATGAATTGTTCAATGGCCTTCCTTCGTGAACAAAACCTCAAATGCGTAAATTAAAGTCATTATTATCATATGCACAATTAATACATATTTTCATAACCCCAATATATAAAGATTTGTCATGCTACATGTATGACATAATGTACCAAAACAAAAGGCAAATTTAAGTCACTTTTTTGACGATGCTGCGAAGCTCTAAGTTATCATACCATGAAAAAATTCTTCACAATGGCGACCTATGTAAAAGACCGAGCCAGTCCGATTGAGATAGCTCGATTTTTCTAATCGGCATACCTCGCTGATTATCGTTGATAAAGGTATTAGAAGCTCAGCTATAAATAGGACAGCATATTCTGGGAAAAAGATATAATAACAGTTTGAAAACGTTAATTTTAAATCGGTTATATTCAATTCATTATGTGTTTATAGATCAATAACACATCTATGCATTTTCTGTATTGTATTTGACATTTGTCGTGATTCAGTAAATATATTGCGAATTAAAACGTGTATAATTAACTTTCAACGCGACCATGAGTGTTAAGAAAACGAATTATTTCGAACCTGCCATTTGTAAACGTTGGAGCGACTATGGCATATAAACAGCATAATAGCTAGCCATATGACATCTGTGAAACTCGCTCTTATGCGTGCTGTCTCATTTTGCATATTTAATAAACTTTTCAAACAGAAATTACAGAGCCACATCTGTTCACATACTATATTTGATAATCCATTCGTTTGTTGGATATTCTTTGCTGTTTTAAACACATATCATATTAGGTCATATCGCGGGGATTTAGTCAACTTTACCACGTGTTCATGGGCGAACTCACGTATTCAAGTGCGCTTACGACTATGTGCTCATACTTACTTTCGGGAATCATCATGAAATTATTGCCATACTTAACGAACAAACATGCCTAAGCTTATTGAATTAGAGAAAAAAATAATCAAAAGAGAAAAATTATATGTTCATGCACATGGGCATGTTAAATCACGTCCGTACATTAACTTAGCAAAGGAAACAACGAAATATAAAGTTTGGTATGATATACATGTGAAATTAAAGAGCATGTCAAGTTTTGAATTTATATGCTGAAACGTAATGTTAAAACCCACAAACGTTTTACTGTAACAGAACGTTTTTTAAGATAAGTGGTACAGAAAATACACGTCGAATATCTTTTTAAAGGTATTTCTTGTTATATTTGATCGAGAATGTAACCCGCCTCCCAGTTTCGCTGAATGAATCAAGTTCCCCACGGGTCCTACTTCCCCGACCCCCAATTTTTTGTTCGTACCCTACATTTTTCGTACCCAATTTTTTTTTCGTACCAAAATTTTTTCTCGTACCCAAATTTTTGTTTCGTACCCAATTGTTTTTCCTACCCAATTTTTCTTCGTTACCAAATCTTTTTTCTTACCCATTTTTTTGGCATAATTTTTGTACACACAATTTTCGTACCCATTTTTTTTCCTACCCAAAATTTTCGTACCCATATACACAATTGTGGTTATGTAGATAAACTTAAATATATGCTTTTATATCAATCCTCTTTAAAAGCATCGTCACACCAGTACTGTCAGTACTTTGATTATTATTTAACGTTCGGTATCATTGACTATGTCTATTGGTGTAAATATTTATTATCTTGTTTTCTTTTCGCCATACGATTGTGAACCGCATTAAATTTTCAACATTGGTATTATTCATGAACATGGATGTTTTTTCTTTGTATCAAGTGTTTACAAAAAATGACTGCTGATAACAGAAGTAAATTGAACTAAAATAATTACAGCTAAATACATTTTGAGTTTTTTCAGAAATCTAAATTGTCGCCAGCATTTTGTATTTCATATGTACAAGTATTCCATATAATACATGCAACAGACGAATATACACGTTCAAAAATAACTAAAAGACGTTTCTTATTTTGACAATATACACATTACACAATGAGATGTCTGTTCAAAATGAAATTTCAGGGTAAATTAGAAGTACAGTTAATTAGAGGTCCACGTGATTACATGAAAGCTGAATACATGTATTCGCTTTAAAATAATTCCTGTATAAACCCGATCCTGACAAAATGTTGATGCATGCGCAGTAGTCTGGTGCTAAAATCATGTACATTAATGATTAAACGACTGTCACATCTTGGTCGTGTAGATGTAAGCGACCGATTTGCAGTGTTACTTATGACTTATTTAAAACAAAGTACACATAAATCACGTTTATTGACATTACATTTTCTATTCTCTCAGATTTCTTATTTTAAACATGCCACCACAATATCAGGAATCAGAAAATTGACGATGTCTTTACGAGAAAAACGATAAATTAATAGGGAACTAAAGAAACAGAATCGCGGGATTCTAAAAGCTTGATACACACAATATACCTAAAAAATTAAAAAAGATCGTGACACTTGAGTATCATATTACAACGAAACATGACATATCAATAAGAATCGGTGGCTGGGAATGTTTGTACATGCAGTAAATGGTCATTTGAAACATAATAAAACTACCTAAAAATGCGAGAAGAAATATCAATAAACAATTATTAAAATGTTAATATTATATCGAAACAAAACAATTGAACAAAAAACAAAAAACAACTCTAAACGTACATTTTTTTATAATGAAATAGATGGGGTTAAGATATTTGTCACAATGCTACACATCAACAATCGTTTCTGTATTTAAATATGAATTATATATATTACATATAAATTACTTAACTGTTACATGTATTTATATTGTAATATACGCAGAAAACACTTGACGATTCAAATCAAATACAATAAAAACATTGGTCTAGGACATCGGGACATAAATAATTGTAATGGCATTGTTTAAATGTTTGCATTTTGCTTAAAGTGGTTGAAGGGGTACAGATAACACGCAAGCCAGTAATTATAGCTATCGTATCACTATATTTTTATGTCTTTAAACTGTCTTCCAATAAGTTGAAATATATAATTTTCAAAATTAATGTGACGTCGCGTCCGGCTAAACAAGTTTAAAAAGGACGTTAAGTTAAAAATGGAAAATAATTAATATTTCGGTCATAAAAAAAGTAAATTAAACAAAAATAGTGTGGAAGAAAGCTTGAAAAATTCTCTACATTTACATGTTAAAACTATTTTCGTAAGTGATTGTTGACGGCAAAAAATGGACAACGAAGATTCAGCGGTCGCGCAAGATCAACCGGAAGTTCATGCAAAAATCAAATTATTTGACATTAATGAAGCTCGCCTGTTGAGAAAAAAACTAAAAATGGAAGAGAAAAAAAGGAAAATTAATAATTATGAACTTACGCCATTGACAATCAATTCTGGCGGGGTGTACAATATGTGGAAGTGAGAAATTACTGTCTGAATGAAAATGTAAATATGAAGAAGAAATTAAGATCTACTGAAAAGGAACCGTTAGAAATTATACAAACAAACAGAGGAACAAAACACGTACTAAACACAGGTACTTATGAACTGTTAAAATTTGCTAGCAAAAAGTATTTTCAGACAATTCACGTAAGTTTAAGTACTTATGTAAACCAGCAAATGACAGAAATCAAATAAAATGGAGCTAAGTTATAAAGTCGCGGATGAGAAGAACCACTTGTACACGTTTAACATGTACCACACGACTTCATAATGCTTGATAAATGGTAGAAACGTGGCTCACTTCTTTGACACAGACCTTCCAAAAATTCTCCAAATAATGAAAACTGACATTCAGTCAAATAATAAATCAATAAGTGAATTAAATGAATACATGAAACAGCAAATACTATCATACTTGGAGCGTAGAAGTCCCGAGCGCCCAACACCGAAAATGTCTGTAACGTATGGAGTTGATAAATCTGACACGTTTCTATACAGTATTTGTGAACAGGACTCCCGAAAAGAAGAAAATAGCTCCAAAGTAGTTGATAATGCCCCCGTGTAGAAGAGAATGCCCATTTAGTACAAGAGCAGAACCCCCGAACAGCTTGTTTACTTGTTATAGACCTATTTGTGTATGTTATTTTAAGAAAGCCACATTGTAAAAAAGTATTGATTCATCTGCATAATGTGTATAATGCGTCATTGTCTAAATGTGTAACCTTCTGTAAATAAAGCTTTTATTATTATTATTATTATTATTATTATTATTATTATTATTATTATTATTATTATTATTATTATTATTATTATTATTATTATTATTGGTATATATCGTACAATATTTTATTCATGTTGGTGACTTCTTAATTGAGCTGATCACTTATATATTTTAAAATCTTTATCTAAATAATTATAGAATGTGTTTATGTTCTGTAAAGATTTGGGCATTGAAAAATAAATTAAATATAGCAAATAACAGTATCTATCAAAAGTAAGTCATGTAATACTGTGATTGCGATACGACTGTTAATTGATACACCCTGCATTGGCGCCACCTCCTATCATTAACGCCATCTCCTAATCCTAACCATTGGCTCCATCTCATTTGGAAAAATGCACAATTATCTACTACGTCGACAAGAGGCCAATATGTTTGTGCAAGCAGCATCTATTGTATGTTGTACGAAATTGTTTAATGCCGTTAGCGATTTAATTGGGTGGAAATCTTCTCGTCACACAGGAAAAACTCATCGAAATGCTTTTTAAAACTCCGCCATGCCACAACTTATAAAGGTTCTCACGTTTTTAATGGGATGAGAATGTTTGTTTCTGTACATTTTTTGATGAAGTAATCTTCGCTGAATCGCACTACACTGCCCGATTTGAAAAATAATGCGAAAATGTCGAAAAAACATATTAAACCTAATCACCCTTTAAAATTGTCCATGAAATTTCAAAACATCCGGGCTTAAGCGCCATCTCGGAAGTTGCATAGGCTCATTGAATAATGCATCTCAAAAAAGAGGTGGCGCGCGTGATTAACGGTCGTGTTATCATTTCACATTCATTACGATTTCGTATAGCATGGCGATATTGCATAGGTTAACAGGGCCCATAATTCTTTATATATGCTATTTCCCTTCTTTCATTTATCAGCAATAAATTACCACTAAACTAGTTTAAGAATATCATTTGAATCCGATTCTTAAATATAAAGATGAATAATTGAATCATTAATAAAGAACTCTGAGCCGAAGATTATTATGAAATCTGATTCTTATTGAGGCGGTGTCACAAACACTATTGATTGTCTATTATTAATTGGAAAGAAACACGAAATTCTATAGCAAATCGTTCAAACCGCATTTTCATCCATTCAGTTTTGCATACATTAATCGATTCTCGCATGTAAATGCTCGTAATGTTTTGTTACATGTATTTTGCAGTTGTCACTCCTGTTATTTAGAGTTTTAGACCTTCTTTCTCGAATGCATGCCTCACATCTAATTGATATCAATCTACAGCAAATAACGCACGTTAATATCCATTAACAATTATTTTATATAAGTATATATTTTAGATTTTAGGGACTTCTTTCATCCATCAATATACACATGTCAAGAATTTTGACTAAAATGCGCTCACATACTATTTGCATTCCACATACACCAACATATTTATGAAAGGACTATTGTTGTAAAAAAAGAATTTAAATTCTATTTTCCCTGTAAACAAGTTAATTATTTTAACCTAACTGATAACAATATAAAATATGGAAAGTATATACATGTAGAAAAAAATATAGTAAGCTTTAACATGGTGTGGCCCATTTACATCAGCACTGGAACGGTGACTTCCCATGTATATCTCAATTATAAACAAGTTGAAAGATAAGTGTGAAATATAACGAAGATGTGAAATACAAATCTGTATTTTAAACATAAAAAATATATATAACAACTGTTTACAAATGCAAATTTCTATTTCGAAAGATAATTTTAGACTTTTAAAAAGAACTATACAAGTTCATGTTATTTCAGATTCATGACACATTTCAGAGACTTGTTTTGTTACAGTAGGCAATACCATTGTCCATTATTAAAAAAATATGCTTTATAACATCATTCGATACTTCTTTTCCTTTCTTTTCAATTCATAAGCTTTTTTTGTATCCCATCATTTATTTCATATAATAGATTCAAGCCAATATTCACTTATGAACGTTGCCAAATGCCCAATGCGACAGTCGTTGAATTTGTAGAAACACATTAACCCATTTATGCGTCTAGAAAAAGGACCTTGGCAAACAGCGTAGACCAAGATGAGACGCCGCATGATGCGGCATCTCATCAGGGTCTGCGCTGTTTGCTTAAAGGAATTTCTGTAAGAAATATTCTAAATATAGAAATAAATATACTAGACATCCCTAATTTTGGAAATAAATTGATCCAATTTAGAAGGACGGAAGAGTCCACTAAGCATAAATGGGTTAAATGCAACCTGAATTGCGGCGGCGCTCCTTGGTTTATGCCAAACACTCGCAAATAAGTAATGTGATATTTATATTGCATTATATTCTAACATTAGTTGAAGTGGAATAGCAAATCCATTACAAAATCTCGGTCTTGGAAAACAAGAGTTACAATCCAGAAACGTTTGAATTGAACTTAAAATAGCCGAAGAAGAGCACAACACACATATAGGATTGTCACCGCTAAATTGACATAGGGCAAATATAAACAAAATGAACTTTCCGCTGCTCAAGCATGAGAGAATACTTATGATAGCACATGGTCTTTCATTTTTTGATAAGATCTAATCTTAATAGTGAGACACAAATCTAAAGCACGAGGCACAGACAAAACACAATAAACCAATATGAACAGACGGGGGTCATGGATTTCAACCACCTCAAATCATCACACTTGTTTATTCATAAAATATTTTACTATAAATAAAAGTCAACATCATGGCTTCTAAATTCAAATTCAATAGCAATGCATGTGACTATCGTTCGATTTAATTACCGTTTACTTTATATAAAGTGTTGGGTAAATATCAGGAGAGCAAATTTCTTACAAGAAAGTCAGACAAGTATCAATCTTGAATACGCGTACGTACATTTTTACAATTAAAATGTATTACCATCCGCTGAAATCTGAGAAGAACAAGCAAATTCGTTAATTTGATATCCCCTTTAAACTATATAGTTTGTTTATGGATGGTCGCAAATCCTTTGATATATGGTATAATCCTAGAAAAAATTAAAGTTAGGGTAATTGTTTTTATGCATTGCAATTCTCCTCATTGATATATATACACATATGCAGTTTCATATTGACATCTTGTAACGTATCTGAGATATAGCCTTTACAAAGTGTACGGTTATGATTCTTGTGCATGACGCTTCTCCTCATTGATTTCGATGAACTCATGAAGTTTCATTCAAAAGTCTTGTATGGTATCTGTGATATAGCCCTTAAAAATTACATCATACACAAACAAGGGCAATAACTCTTTTTTTAAAAAGTGTAGGGTAATGGTTAATGTGGACAAAGCCAATTCTAAATCCCTCCGCAATTGGCGGGGAATAAAAGTAAAATCATATGAGTCGTGTTCTGAGAAAACGGGCATAATGCATGTGCGTAAAGTGTCGTCCCAGATTAGCCTGTGCAGTCCGCACAGGCTAATCAGGGACGAAACTTTTCGCCTAAATTTGATTTTTGATAAGGAGAGACTTCCTTTAAACGAAAAATGTCATAAAGGCGGAAAGTGTTGTCCCTGATTAGCATGTGAGGACTGCACAGGCTAATCTGGGACGACATTTTTCGCACAAGCATTATGCCCAGTTTTCTCAGAACGCGGCTCAGTAGTATTGAATGAATAATAAGATCAGCCAAAAACAAAGACAAGTTATTTTCGAAAAAACGTGTGAAATCGGCAACGTGAATAGTTATGATTTCGCACTTGTTACGATATCAACTCGCACCTTCGCGTCTGCACTATGCAGTTTATAACGACATCTCTTCTCATCTTAAGTTTATATAATTTTATACTTATAAACAAGGAATAATCCTTTAAAATAGCAGAATTGAGCCGATCGGATTTGAAATATCATTGAAATAACACGATTCCCAACGAGAAAAATAACACATTAATTGAAGCATATTAATAAAAACCTCGATGCCGAATATAGTTGAGAAATTTGATTCTTATTGCGTCTGCGACACAGACACTATTGATTCTCTATTATTAATCGGACACAACACGAAATACGATAGCAAGCAGTTCGTTGAAAAGTTTCATATATGGACTTTCCATACCTTAACTGTATTCGCATTTTCTATCTTCTGCTTATTTTTCTGCGATTTTAAATTGTTTATAGATTATCAGTTTATAGGGACTTGTTCAAAGATTTTGGCATGTTTTGAAGTTTTATCATTAAATGATTTAAATTGATAAGTGTTAACATCGGAATAAAAGAGCTCCAGGATAAAACAAACGTATTATTAAAAAAGTACCAATCAAACCACAACTAGGTTCGAACCACTGATCCTTGGAGTAAAAGTCTTGCGCTCAAACCACGCGGCCATTCGTACGGGTAAAGTGCACGGCGTATTTCATACTTTATATGAGTAAACCTCGTAATGTCATAAAATATAACGATAACAACATAATTTTCAAAATTATTCAATAGTTTCGCGTTTGTAATGCTTTATAATTTTCTTGTTTTTCGTCAAAAGATGCATTCACCTGATATTTTAGAGCATGGCAAATGTACAGTATAACTGTTTCCTTGCAAAACCATAATTACAACGAAAATTTGCACATCAGATACACTTGTTTTCAATTTTGTCAATTTAAAAAAAAACGTGAACAGGTCACTTTAATTTTATTGACGGTTATTTTACCTTAGATACCTTTATAAATTCAACACAAAACAACTAAAAGTGTGATTGAAACCGTTACGAGTTCAATAATTTCTCACTCATCTCTGAGTATGGTATGTTAGACGGATGCGATACTAACACACACTTGATTTTGGAAACTCTTGAATTCCTTCTAATCGGGAGACACATCTCAAGACTTGAAAATTAATAAATTTACGATACGATAGAATAACTGTCGGAATCAAGATTGACAGGAAACCAATGCTCTACTTACAACACTTATCCTCTATGTATTAATGTTCAAACCCATCCAGTAGAAATGTATACATTCGCCATGCAACAAAGAAGAAATTGTATGGTTATGCCGGAAAACATGTCTTTAACTGATGATTCTTCAGAAAACGGCTAACTGATATCACGAGTTATAACCCTTTGATCAGTGACATTACTGGCTTGCACGTGATTTGTACCTCTTCAACCACTTAAATCAAATTGCAAACATTTTAACAATGGGCATTGAAATTATTTATGTCTTGATTAACTAGACCGAGGTTTTTATTGTATTTGGTCTCAATCTTCAAATGCTGATTGCGTCTATTACAATACAAATGCATGTAACAGTTAAGTAATTTATAAGTTATATGATTCCCATATACGGAAACGATAGCTTTGTGACATATATTTTAATGACATCTATTTCATTATATCAAAACATAATGTACGTTTAGAGGTTTTTGTTGTTGAATCAAGTATTGTGTTTCGATAAAATATTTACATTTAAAAAAATGTTATTTGATATTGCATTTCGAAATCTTACAGAGTTTAATTATGTTCGAAATAAACATTTTTTGCATTAAAAACATTCCAAGCCACCTATTCTTATTGTTATGAATTGTTACGTTGTAATATGATTCTTAACTTTTACAATCTCTTTTATTATCTTTACATTCCATTTTATGTATTTTGTGTATGTCAAGCCTTTTTCGAAATCTCACGGTTTGTTTCTTTAGTTTCATATTAAGGTATAAATTGTTTGAACGGTGTGTCATCGTCAATTTTCGTATTCCCGATAATGTGGTGGCAGGTTTAAAATTATAAATATGAGAGAAGAGAGCATGTAATGTCAATAAACGTGATCTATGTGTACTTTGTCATAAATTAGTCATAAGTAACATTGCAAATCGTTCGCTTCATTCTACACGACCAAGATGTGACAGTCGTTTAATGTATATGATTTTTGCACCATCAAGTGTCTTCAGGATCGGGTTTTCAAAGGAATGATTTTAAAGCGAATACATGCATTCATCTTTCATATATGCACGTGTACTTCTAGTTTAGTTTACTTTTTGATAACTCAGACGTTTTCATTTTGAACAGACATGAGAAACGTTTTTTTATTCATTTGTAAACGTGCATATACATCTAGTGCATGCAAATATGAAATACACAATGCTTGCGACAATGTAGAATTCTGAAAAGACAAATAACATAACGAATGACAAAGTGTATTCAACTATAATAGTTATAGTTCCGTGTTCAATTTACGTCTGTTATCAACACTATTTTTGTAATCACATATTATTACCAAACAAAAACAACAACCAACATTCCACTTGAATCAAAATCCATTAAGGTATAAACAATTTATCGAAGTACATATATTATGCAACAAGATCAAGAACTCTTTTTACTTCGAATGTACCTTAAGTAAATCGCACATTATTGTCTCTTACATAATTATTTCAGAAAATAGCATTTTATTTTGGCTTATCGTTTGAAGCAACAGGAAATAATTGTTGTGTAGATATTTAACTATGCCACGAGCTACACGAGACGAATCTTTTTTAAACGATAAACGTATTTAACATTAAAAAATAACTTAGTTTGTTTTAAGAGAACATAGCTTAAATCACTATAAAAGTTTGCTTAATATGTGGGCACCATTAAAGGTGACTTGATTGATATTCATTGTTCCTATGTATATTACTGATAAAACAGACCAATGTCGGTACCGGTTCCAGTAAGAGTAAGGCAGTATTGCATATAACGCGTATGTCAAGCTTTGGTGGTAGCATGTACGAATCCAGTTTAACAAGTCATCAAACATATTTTAAACACCTCAAAATATCAAAATTCGACCATAAACAATAAGTAATGATTGTACTAATCCCATCCCTTATATCGACCGCAGTCGCACTTGTCAATTTTTTTTTTATAATAGCATGCGTGCCTATCAATAAACGCTATATAATTGTATTAATTGTATTTTATTCCACCATCACTACGTTACCCATAGTAAGGTCATTCATCATTAATTGCATATCTCAAAGCGCAATTCAGTGATGTTTCAATTGCCTTCCTTCGTGAACCTAACCTGAAATGCGCTCAGCTCATAGTTATCATATGCACGATTAATAATTTGTTTGAAAACCAGAACTATAACTTTTTGTCAAGTAAATGATATGATGTACCAAAACACAAGGAAAGTTTTAGCTACGTGCTTACGTGTATTCTTATCACACGATCGGTATCCTTGGCAATGTATACTAGTGTAAATATATTATCTGTTATCGTATTGTCTTTTCGCCATACGGTTGTAAACCGCAATTAATTTTAAATATTAAACGAAGTATTATTCATGACTATTGGTTGTTGTTTTTTGTATTAATAAGTTATTACAAAAAAATAGTGTTGAAAACAGAAATAAATTGAACACTGCACTATAATTATTATAGTTGAATACACTTTGTCATTCGTTATATGTTATTTGTCTTTTCAGAATTCTACATTGTCGCAAGCAATGTGTATTTCATAATTATGTACATGCACTATATGTAGATCTATATGCACGTTTACAACTGTATAAAAAAACGTTTCTCATTTTGTCAATACACACATTACACAATAAGGTGTCTGTTCAAAATGAAAATTTCTGAGTCAACTAAAAGTAAACTTAACTAGAAGTACACGTGAATATATGAAAGATGAATGCATGTATTCGCTTTAAAATCATTCATTTGAAAACCCGATCCTGACAACACTTGATGGTGCAAATATCATACATTAATGGTGCAAAAATCATATACATTAAACGGCTGTCACATCTTGGTCATGTAGATTTAAGCGACCGATTTGCAGTGTTATTTATGACTAATGTATAACAAAGTACACATAGATCACGTTTATTGACATTACATGTTCTCGTCTCTCTCAGATTTCTAATTAAAACCGCCCACGACATTATCGGGAATTCGAATATTGACGATGACACACTGTTTAAACAATTTACACCTTAATATGAAACTAAAGAAACAATTCGTGATATTAAAAAAAAGACTTGACATACACAAAATACATAAAATGAAATGTACAGATAACAAACAGATTGTAAAAGTTAAGAATCATATTACAACGTAACAATACATAACAAAAAAAATAGGTGGCTGGAAATGTTTTTAATTCAATAAATGGTCATTTGGAACACAATTAATCTCCGTAAGATTTCGAAATGCAATATCAAATAACATTTTTTAAATGTAAATATTATATCGTATCAAAATACTTGATTCAACAAAAAACACTATAAACGTACATTATTTTTTATATAATGAAATAGATGTCATTAAAATAAATGTCACAAAGCTAAACATATACTATCGTTTCTGTATATGGGAATTATATAACTTATAAATTACTTAACTGTTACATGCATTTGTATTGTAATAGACGCAACCAGCATTTGAAGATTGAGACCAAATACAATAAAAACCTCGGTCTAGTTCATCAAGACATAAATAATTTCAATGCCCATTGTTTAAATGTTTGCAATTTGCTTAAAGGGATCTTTTCACGCTTTGGTAAATTGACAAAATTGAAAAAAGTTGTAACAGATTCGCAAATTTTCGTTTTAGTTATGATATTTGTGAGGAAACAGTAATACTGAACATTTACCATGGTCTAATATAGCCATTAAATGCATCTTTTGACGATTTTAAAACCTAAAAATTATAAAGCGTTGCAACGCGAAACGATTGAATAATTTGGAGAGTTCTGTTTTTGTCGTTAAATTTTGTGAAACTACGAAGATTGCTTATATAAGGTATAAAATAATTCATGTATATGTACTCGGCGGAATAGCTCAGTAGGCTAGAGCGTTTTTACTTCAGGACTCTGGCAGGACTCCAGGGGTCACTGGTTCGAAACCTGGTCCGGGCAATGTTCTTTTCCTTTTTTTAATTTTATTTTTGATTTTTTACTGGAGCTTTTACGATCCAATGTTTACATTTATCGATATAAAGCATTTAATGAATAAGTTAAAAAATGCCAAAATCTGTGAAAAGGCCCCTTTAAAGTGGTTGAAGAGGTACAAATCACGCGCAAGCCAGTAATGTCACTGATCAAAGGGTTATAACTCGTGATATCAGTTAGCCGTTTTTTTCTGGAGAATCATCAGTTAAAAACATGTTTTCCGGCATTACCATACAATTTCTTCTTTGCTGCGTGGCGAGTGAATACATTTCTACTGGATGGGTTTGAACATTAATACATAGAAGAAAAGAGTCGTGAGTAGAGCATTGGTTTCCTGTCAATCTTGTTTCCGACATTTATTATATCGTACCGTATCATTATTCATTTTTAGGTCTTAAGACTTGTCTTCCCATTAGAAGGATTGTGTGTTAGTATCGCATCCTCACGTGAAATAAACCCCGATGAATTAGAACTCCATAAGCTTTATTTCACGATTGCTGGGGTTATATTCATCGCCTAGTTCCTTTCTGCCACTTCGTTTAAATAAATTTAAATGGCCGATATAAATAAAACCTGTATATTAAATCATCGACAACACAGACGTTTATGTACTTAATTGTAAATTATATCACTTGCAAATGAGCAATAATCAATTTGTATTAAAATTTATGATGTTGACAATCACAGAGCGAAAATAAATACGATAAAACCTTTTAGTTCAAGACATTCAAATAAGTTGCTCATACGTTTGCATAGTTCCTAAAGAGGTTTAAGTGGGTACGAAACACTTGTAAGCTTGAGCACGGCTTTGACACGGACCAAACAACAAAGGGCAAAAACTCCCGATAACACTATTTGCGAAAATTTGATGTAAATGCAGGTTACTACAATAAAATAGTGATTGGCAGTAACGGTCGCCGTCTGGTTTGAACATTTTACATGATGGGTTTGAAAACCGTAACAACATCGTCTTGCATTAATGCATAAACATTAAGTTGAGCACATTGGCAATGTCCAACATTATCATTTCACATTAATTGCAATTTCGTATAGCATGTTGCGATATTATATAGGTTAAATTCATATTACAAACATGGTCCATAATTCTTAATATGTTATTTGTCTTTTTATTGATTAGCAATGAATTTTCCTTGATTTTGACTAAACTGGTTGGAGAATATATTTTCCATCCGAGTCGTAATAAGAGAGATGAATAATTGAATCATTTACAAAGAACTCATAGCTTAATATAGTTATGAAATCCGATTCGTATTGCGGCGGCGTCATAAACAATATGGATTGCCGATAGTTAATTAAATAAGAAACGCGAAATTCTAGAGCAAATAGTTAAAACCGCATTTTCATCCATGAAGTTTTGCATACATTAGCCGAATTCTTGCATGTAAATGACTGTAATGTTTACTTTTATGTAGCATTTTGAAGTTGTCACTCCTGTTATTAACAGTTCTAGACATGTTTTCTCTAATATATACATGTACATCACAAATAGCTGATATCAATTTACAGCAAATTACGCACAGTAATATACATTAACAAAAATATTTAGTACGTATGTCTTTCAGATTATATGGACTTCTTTCACCCAACAGTATACACAGAATTGTCTAGAATTATAACCAACGTGCGCGTACATACTATTTGCATTCCACATACATCAACATATTTAGGAAAAGACTATTGTTGTAAAAAAAACTAACTAATATTTTCCCTGTAAACACGTGTTTTATTTTAATCTTACTGATAACAATAGAAAATATGGAGAAAATATATACATGTAGAAAATATAAATAATAATGTACATTTACTTCAGCACTTAACTATTGACGTCCAATGTATATCTCAATAATAAACAAGTTTGAAAAAACGAGTAAAATATAACGAAGATTTTAAATACCAATCAGTATTATAAATATAATTATAAAGTAAGTTACAACTGTTAAATATGCTTATTTCTATTTTGAATGAAAATTTTATTTTTTTTTTTTTAATAGGAAAAAGTTTATTTTAAATTCATGCCAATTTTCAGAGAATTGTTTTGATGCATTAGGCAATACCATTATATGCTTTGTTACATCATCAGATACTTATTTTTGTTTCTTTTCCTTTAAAAAACTTGTTGTTTTGTATCTCAGCCTTTATTTTGTTTAATAGATTCATGCCAATTTTCACTAATTAATTTCTTTTTTACCAAATGCACAATGTTATAGACGTTGAATCGGTAGAGACACATTAAATGCAACCTCAATTGCGATGGCGCTCCTAACTAAATGCCTAACACTTGCAAATAAGTAATGTGCTATTGTTATTTAAACATCAGTTGAAGTGATAGAGACAATCCATTAAAAACCTCTGTCTTGGAAAACAAGACATACAATCCGAAAACATTTGCATTGTACTTTAAGTAGTTGAAGAAGAGCACAACACACTAAGGCCTTAGGATTGTCATCACCCAATTGACATATGATGAATATAAACAATTGAACTTTCCCCTGCTCCAGCAAAAGAGAATCCTTATTATAGCACGGGGTCCTTCATGTATTGTTATGATCTAATCTGAAAAGCGAGACACAGCTCGAAAGCACGAGTCTGACAAATGCAAAATATTAAAAACACACGAGTCATCGCTTAAAAACGGTAAATTAAAAACATTGGATGTTTACACCAATTATGACACTTTGCGCCCAGTTATTCACAAAATATTTAATTGGAAATAAAAAGCAACATAACAGCTTCACAATTAAAACTTAATGAGAATAAATTAAAATACAAATCGATTTAATAGCTCTTTAGCTAAATGGTTCGATTAAAACAGGATAACACAATTCCTTAGATGGAAGTAAAACAAGTATCATTGGTCGAAAAGTGTTTGCCGTCTGGAATGTGCATTACATGAGGCAATTTCTCAAGAAAAACGAGTATCAAAAGTAACATCATACTTTTGTTCTTATGCTCGGTTGTTATGTATTATCCGGTAAATTTAATTTTCGTTTTTTTTGTATAATATACATTTATAAATACTTAACACGATACTAGCGAAAATGTGATTGAAACCGTATATAGTTCAATAGTTCCGCACTCATTTCGCAACGTGTCATGTCGGTCCTCGTTGTGTAATTCGAATTGTATGAGCTCCTTCATGTTGTTAGGCCCTCGAGTGTGTCCCATCGCTCCTTCCAAATTACCTACCTAGACTCTCGAAAGTTAGAAATACGTGTGTAATTTTGAACTATGGCTGCAATGTTCAGCTTTTAAGTTGGTTTTATTGAAAGTCAAGTTTGAGGTGATATTTTGCTGAGGGGAAAACCAGAGTAAGCGGCCTTTCCCAACAAGCAAGCCCAAATGCGCCGGAAGCGGGTATTGGACCCAGGTGGCCTAGGTGAGAAGTGTATTTATAAACCACCGCGCTTACCGGACAGCTTGTCGATTCTCACACAATAGTTCCGGCTAAACAGTATGGACGTCAGACGTATAAACTTGCAATTATTTGATTGGTCGTTTACACGAAGTCATCACACGAAGAATTGATATTTTCGAATATGTAAAAAAGTACATCTGGACTGTTTGTGTCGTAGTTATAGGGCGCTTCAACGTCAATCTATTATTGAAAATTGTGTTGATGAGGTATTTGAAAGCTTTCAGCTCGACCAGTTTCACAATATTAACATAGAACGAACTACTCGTGGAAACGTAAGTTTCAGTAATGTTATATTATTTCGTCACAACAAATTCGTTTGAACCGTTTTTATTGCTCTTATAACTCGAATGTAATGGTTTTGCACATACGTTTTATTGTTATCATATCTTATTACATGTGTAATGGTATACTCATGTAGACAAATGAAACTGTAATATTCTATATGCTTTTATTGTATTCAGAACTGTTCACATATGTAACTTCTAAATATCCTGAATGTGCATATAATAATGGATTTTAATGAAAAATTAGTACACGTGTAGTTTCAATAGTTTTTATCTTCTTATCATCAAATATAATAAATATTTCCCTTAATACAATTTTACATTTCATCACATACACACGTTATGTCCGGAACTATGTGCAATCTCTTCATATTACCAGGTTATTCACACGTGACATATTGAAGTGGGCCTGCCTGCTAGGCTAGTCCTAGGCAGCTTAAAGGCAAGGGAGACAGCTCGTTGCACACTTTGTATATTGTTACTTTTAGTTGTCGACTCTTTCTACCAAGGTTTGATATGAACATGCAAATGTTTCTGTGTTGGAAAGGTTCAACTGAGACATTTTGAATTATAATAAGAGCGTCACAATTTTGTGCTTAGAAATTTGACATGTATGCCTCATAGAGGTATTTTATTCAAAATTTTATTCCTTAGCCCATTAATTCCTTGTGGACTCTCCCATCCTTCTAAATTGGAAAATTTTATTTCCAAAATTAGGGATGTCTAGTTTATGTATTTCTATATTTATAATATTTCTTACAGAAATTCCTTTAAGCAAACAGCGCAGACCCTGATGAGACGCCGCATCATGCAAAGGCCTTTTTCTAGACGCTAGGCATAAATGGGTAAACATGATGCGCCAGATGGGACAAATAATTTTTAAAAAGTGTCTTCATCTCTGTATATAGTCTGCTCCTGCACTAAAAAAAAGTCTTGTGATAACTCAAGTAATAATATAAACAAATATGTTGTTTTCATCTTATTCCATCGAGCTTTTCTGCTCGATTTTTGTCCGTCATGACCCGTCTGTTGTCATAATATTGTGAACACTCTAGAGGCAATAGTTACTGCCATTTTTCTCGTAATTTGATCACAGCATTGGAATTTGTCGTATTTATATTTTGGTGGAGTTTTAAAACTTGCAAGGTAATGAAAATATGTCATAAGGTCAGCTAAAAAAAGCTTAAAGCCACACACCTTGAAATGAAATACATGTTAGTAATCAATACATATAGATGCAATTTGAAAGTGTGCAACATTGTCATTCAATCTATAGCCTAGTTACCATGAAGCTAGTAATTTATTTTTATTTTTTAATTTTAAAATCGAAAGTAGGATTTCTGTACGTATACGTATATTTCGACAAACGCGATTATTTTTAAGTTTTAAAGCGCAAAATAGACGTGTAATGTAATGTAGATGTAACCACCAGATATATTCTAATTGGCATAGGTAATATTAAATCTTGCATAGTTATTAAGTAATTTATTAATTTTCAAACGGTACCGCTTTTAAAACCGAAAGTAAGATTTCTAGACGTATACGTCCATTTCGACAAACGCGATTGTTTTTAAGCTTTAAAGCGCAAAAAAAGAGACGGATGTTTACCTTGTAACCATCAGACATATTCAAATTGGCATAGATAAAATATGTTTCTTATTTATACTTAAATTTAATATGCCATGTAGTACATTTCATGGTGTGTGACTCTAAGAACCCTTAAATAATCATCAGTTTAAAACGTGGCTGCGCGGGGTTGGTGTGGTTGTTCTTAAGTGACTAAATTCAAACCTTCACAACAAGTAAGATTTTCGCAGTTTTTACCAATGATCACAAAGTGTGCTCAGAACATTTGTCCTGGGGATAAGACAGTTATTTAGATGATTTTAAAATGATCATTGAATATACAAAGCTACCAAAAGGACTTACAGCACATAGGATTTTACATGATGAAAAAATGATACATGTAGAAGACATTTATTGCATTTAAAACGGCCAACCGGGAGCCATTTCCTCGTCTAATTTACTAACTTGGTCAAACTATTTTTATGTATAATATATCGATCAGGATAAAATATGTGTCATAAGGAGTATAACTGCTTGTTAAAAGGCCGTTTATTACAAAATCATGACAATAGCAGATCCTGTCAGGTGAGATCTTTTTGGGCAATGTGAGCGTCCAAGGTTTTTCGGTCCTCTTGCTTGTAATGAACGAGCTATTTTCCTTTTTAATAAGAATACTCAAATACATAATCTTAATTAAAAAGTCAACATGATATAAAAGTTAGCCGTCGACGTTTACTAATTAACTTTAATCGAATTAACTTTAATTCACACTCACATCACATGAACTCATTTTGATCTTAACATTGACCTAAATTTTGTCTAAGACTTATTCTAGAATGGGCCAATGAATCGATACAAGGCTTTTACCAAAGGTATCAGCGTTTATCGAACGCAGCATCTTTTTAATGATGTTAAAAAAATATTAAAATAAATAATGTGTACTTTTAAATCACGGAATATTGACATTATGATAGATATTGAGTTTTATAACAAAAAAATGATCAAAAAGTAAACATACAAAAGTACTAGGAAAAGTCTTCATGATATTAATGTTATATAACCAGTCAATATTTGTTAAATGCATACTTATCATGAGTGTTTTTTTTTAAATTCCTGACAGCATCAATTCTTGGTTCCAAGATAAAAAATAAGGCCTGGCAATAACAGTGTCTCAGCAGAGTGAGTTTCAGGTGTAAACCAAAATACAAATAAGAACCACAGAGGTTCAGTGGTAAACTTCCAAAAGGTGAATAAATAAATTATTCATAGGTTACGTTATTGACCAATGTCAAAACTTTTGTTATAGATTCAAAGTGTAACATTTTATACAAACAGGTGAAATAATACTTAGGACAAGGAAATATATTTGATTTTTCCTTTTGTTAATGAATAATTATAATTGTAATAGGAAATTTACATTATATGAAAAACCATAACATAGCATTAAACACGAAAACATAATATAAGAGCTCTAACTAAATGACTAAGTGACTAATATTTCATTTAAAATTAATCAAAAGTCCTGTTTTTGCTTCTGGCCAATGCCAATTATTGTATTGCAATATTGACCTTCTTTTACATCAAACTAAAACAAAAAATGTATGGAAAGTATGTTCAACTGATTATAAAACAAAATTAAGTGTCATGCAAATTGTGTGAAAATTTCGTAAAAGCATTCACTAATACTTTATATGAAGGAACACGTTTTTATAGTACCGTAAGTTATATAAACTCTCCAATTATGATCACTTATTGTACATTTAGTAAATTATCAAAGTTATTTTGTACACCAAACAACTTTTTGGCCTCCGGTCTGCCTTTGTACCATATATTATACAGTCCAAACAACAATTTTATAACACATAAAGAGTTATAGGGTTGCCATCAATACATTATATTAATGTATTTAGATTGATATTAGATAAAAAATGTTGACATTAATTGTATGCTAACAGGTTTTATTTTACATTAACATAAATATGGTTTCTTTCCTAAAAACAAATTGTGTGAGATACTTCACTTTTATTTTCAGATTTCAGATCTAAAGGTAAACATGTTATAGTAATGAATACTTCCAAATAAAAAAAATCATTTTTTCGTAATATTCATCATACAAATAAAAATAAGTTACACACCATTTATTTGCCAAATATAGCGAAAACTGTATAAACGTTATGTCTTAGTCTGTAGTCTCCACAAAAACTTGGTTGTGTAAATTGTCAAGGTGTATACCGAAATAATTAAATCAGAGACACATTTGAAAGATAGGTGAAATATTTGCTAAAATCACCAAATATAAGCATTTAAAATTGATACCTCCTTATTTAAGTATTGTTTTGCACGGAGCTGTTTAAGGGGTGTTTCTGCAGTTTTGCTGATTTTGTTCCATCTAATAGATTTTGTCCAAAATTTATATTTCAGATATATATGCAAATACAATATGAAAAATGAAATAAAAACATAGGGTCACCGGCCTTGTTTTGATTTTATTCACCATTAAATATCATGTACTTTTTTCAATAAAACAGAAACATATCTAATTGCGTAAAAATAATTTATAACCTATACAATTGGCAACATGTAGATATTATATAAGCTAAGATACATCATATACCATTTAATGAAACCACACACTACCAATAAAATGGATTTCAGAAGTTAAATTTTAAGAAATTTATTTATTATAATTTTATGTCACCCAAAAAACGTCATTTTTACTGTTTTAAATGGAATTTAAAAAAATCTGTCCAATAGAGATTTGCAAAACTGCTCAAATATGTTCATCTACGTATTGCCATCATAAAACACAGATAAAAAAGGGGATAACCGCACTTTTAACAGAGATTTTTTGTTTTAACAATTTGTCTACGTCAAATTTCATAAAATTAGGCAAAACCCAGTACCGGTACATACAGTAGATTGTTAGAAATATGCATAAACATAAGAAATTGTTTACAATCTTAACTGGGACCACAACAGCTTACCAAAAGACATTAATAAAAAAAACAATATTTTATCACAAACATAAGACCATACAGTATCAAATTCGATCTTAATCATTAATAACTTACATGTAGTTGTTGACAGATTTCGGCACTTGTTCATAGTTTCATTCCATCGTTCCTCAAAAAGTTGTAACTCTGTTGCTCAGGTATCTTCAATACCATTGAGTAATTAAATGGTAATTAAATTGAATGCGTTTTTTTTCCATTTTATTATTGTTTTATTTTAGTTACAATGTTATGAGGTTAAATTTTATTTACACGTACATGTATTATGAATATTGCTGGGCCAAGTGTGAGGTTGAGCGCTCCAAAACCGGTTTAAACCCCCAATGCTTTGCATTGACCGTTCCAAGGCGGTTACCCCAGCTTTATTCTTATTTGTGTTTATGTTGTTTTGTATTATGCTGTATTGTCCTGTTTTGTACTGTTTTGGCAATCGGTCACTTGCCTTAAATAAATGACCTACTAATTGTTAATAATAATAATTCAATACTACTCCAGCAGCTGGAGTTTCACTTCTTTATATTGAAGTGTGTGATTAAATGCTTCAACTTTATAAATGTAAAACAACATGACTAAAGAGCTCCAGTATAAAACAAGAATGAAATAAAAGAAAGAAAAAAAAAGAAAGAAAAAGTTTACCCCACCTGGGATCGAACCACTGACAATTGTATTATGAACCAACTCGGTCATTTCTGATGATACTGATAACAAAAATATTGAGTTGTGATAATAGCATCATCGGTTTTGCTATAAATATATCCTCGGTTAAATAAACTGCCGCAACACCCCTTAAGCTTCTTCCATGTCTTTGTTGGTCTTGTGTCGAACACTGTTTCCTCTGTTCTTTAATATTACCTAAACATCGTTTAGAGCAGTTTACGGAAGATACTGAAATAAGGACATAAAACGAATTTTTAACGAGTTTGTAAAAATATTTGTACAATATATTATTGCTCAAAACTAGAAAACTCTCAAAGTATTCTACATTATATAATATTAAAAAGAAAATAATGTCAAGTAATATGAATAGGGCATCAATCATATCATTGTACTGATCGGTTCGATTTTCAATTATTTTGTTAGCTTTTATTTTCCTTCTGCAGAGACCAGACTTTCCTTTTTTGTGTCTGAATGAAAGTTTAGCACCAGATCCTTTCTTTCCGAATTCGTCTAGATGACATTTACTTGACCAACTATCAGTAGTAATTTCCTTTTTGTTGGGGTGCACGTCTGTTTTTCCAGTCACTTTGATTTTTTCCTGAGCTCGATTTGTCTCTTGCTCTTTGGCCATAGTTGGTTCCGTTGAGGCTAGCTTTGAAATGCATTTTACCTTTTCTGTCTGATTGTACATGCATTTGTTTACATTCCTGTTTGCTTTTGAATGTTTTGTTTTCTTTAAATTTGCTTGAAATATTTTTAGTGTTTGTTGGTTTTGTATATGAAGCCATTTTTGCTGTTTCTTCGTAAGCATTGTCTCCTTCAAAAAAGATGTTTGCATTTCAACCGTTTGGTTATTATCGGTGATCGTTTTTGCAGTTGACTGTTCCGTTGGGTGTGGGGCAGATGTTGATCCATCTGTAGCATCACTGAAAGCAATTGTACCTTTTTTGACACAGCATTGTTTAGTCATTTTGTTGTGCTTTTGAATTTGCTTAACATTTAACTTCTTTACAGACTTATGGCAACATTCATCGTTTTTGTCAACTGGATTGTTAACGCTTGTTTCTAAAACTGGAACCTGTACTTCATCCCCATGTTTCGACTGACACGCATTTACTGATTGTTCATTGCTGTTGCATGTTGATAATTTTTTTTTTCTACATCCTGTCATTTTGTTTGTGCGCAGTCGCGCAAGAAAACGTTCGGTGGGAACTCGCATGATACTATATTGAGTTGCACCAATGATTGTTTTTATGCAAGCTGTCTTTAGATAACCCTGTCTGGATGCTTGTCATTCTATGAAGAGTATATTCAACTAAGTTCGGTATGTTCTTTGTAAAAATACGCACTAACTGTTTACCGTAACTGTCGTACGTTTCCTTAAAGAACATTTCAAGCATGTAATCCACATAATCTTTAGTGCTTATTTTATTTGTGAAAATTGTACTTGCCTTTGTTACCTTATGTGCAATTTATGTCTGGAGTTGTTCGTGTTTGGTCTGGTTGTTATTTGTGTTGTGATCGAGTATGATTAAAGGGCCCTTTGTTATTAAATATGAAATCACATCTGTCATTTTTTCTTTAACCACTGAAGGTTTTTCACATGGGATCAGATTTATTTCAGGAATCATGTAGTGAGGCACACACTTCTCAGAAATGCATTTGTTCAGGTAACTCAGAGCGTCTTGTATGCGTTGAACTATACGTGTTTGTGTGAATTCTAATTGGCCTTGCATCTGCTTCCCAGAACAAAACTAATTTTTCATCACATATGACGTCATCTGTTGATATATTGGTCGTAATATAAATTTTCCAATAGTTTTAAGAACAACATAGACCTTTTGTTCATGATGTTCATAGAATTAAAAAGGGCTTATTCCCCAGCAGGAAAACATATACGCCATTGTAATTCCCTCCATTTTCTTCCCTTCTGTCCAGTGGGAACAACTACTGCTGACATGGTCGAAACTGTATTGACCACGTGTATGGGTGGCAAGTCATAACTTCGTGCTCTGTATTTCCATCCAGATATTTGGGTTTTTGCTTCGTACGGAAATCCTCGGACATAGTCCATTGTTTGGGCTGTGATATTCCAGAGTTTCATGAAATATAGTTCAAATACATTCCTCGTTTCTGTAATTTTAACAAAAGCTGGCCCTTTTTTTCAAGATACTTTGTGCTTTTGCCGATGAATCCTTTCCTTGTTAAAAACATGTCATCATTTCTACTCATGAATCTTTGTGCAGAAAGATACTTCCTTTTCTTCATGTTAATCAAGGCATGTTTGAGGAACCTGAAGTTATCATTATTGCAGCCTTTATGTAAGAGCCATAGAAAAGTGTGTCCATGTGGTGCAATTTAGTCATCGGCAACAAAAACGATGTCAGAAGGATCATAATTCAAATCTGTTGTCTTTACACATTTAATAAATGTGTAGATTTGCAGAATGTCGTAATCATTAGTATAATCCATTCCAATGCCTTCTCTTTGACTTCCAAACAAAATTATGTCAATATCATCCTGATTTTGAATTCTTCTTGCCGATAAAGTGCGAGATACAGTTGTTTTATGTGCCTGGAGGAGATGCGTTGCTTGATGTCTTCTTCACTGTAACCTAGTTTTTCTAAGTGCTGATCTAGTATAAGGGATGCATTTTTTGTTTGTAACTCGGTTTCTACATCATCTCTTTTCCTAACAAAGCAATAATATAAGTTGTTTGTATTTACTTAGCTGTTTTGTGCACATTTAATTATCATAATTTTGAAATTATCTTATTTAAAATGTGTTCTTAACAACCCGTAATAGTAACCATATCAAATTTTAATAAATGTGTAGCAAAGGAATGTGCATTCGACATGTAAGCTTACTTGTTATTGCAGTCGGGTTGCATGCACAGCATCTGGAATATATGCCTGTTTACTTAGATAAATAATTAGTGAATAGGTTATGGCACATAAAATACCAAACTTTCTGAAGAAAGCACCAAAATTTGTATGAAGCTTATTTAATATACCTTTAATAAAATAAGACGCGAGGACACGCTCTATCTGTCCTGGAACCTACTTTTAAATCAATTTAAAAAAAGGGAAGTAAATAACGGCTTTTCTGAGATAGAGATTTTCCTGAAATTGCTATCTGTCACAATTATTTTGTTAAAATGATTTAAATGTTAATATAATGCAATAGTGTGAATGCGAGGTGTGTCAACTGTTGAAATTGTATGGATATTTATTGAAGCATTGCATGATAATCATCCAAATTCGCACTTGAAAATGGAGATTATAAGTACATTACATTTAGTACATTTACAAACTTGTATAACATTAGAAGTAAATATATTTAATACCCGTATCATATAGTATTTACCTTCATTTTAAATCTATAGGTAAATCATTATATTAAACCTTATTTTGTCAATATTTGATATTGCACGTGTTACTTCACCTTTTACAAGACTTACATTGTTTACTTCCCCTAGTATCAAAATCCTATTTCTAAACATGTGTCACTGCAAACTTCACTGACGGTTTTCCATTTATTTAAAGATGTTCAGGCAATAATATTTCTTTCTATTGGTTTGGTTTAGTGAAGGATTAGAATATTGTTTAATTCTAACACTAAAATAATTAAACTGAAAGTAAAATAGTATTTACAACGTTCTTAGTGAAAAAAGCTAGGGTTTCGATGATTCAGTACATTTGATGCAAGTACTGGCATGTTATAAATAAAATTATTTTAAATGTATAGCAGTTCTATTTGTTATTTTGGTACCTATATGCAAATGTAAAAATAGTTTAAAACGAAGGCTAAGCTTTATCATTGGGTTCTAAATGTTATGTACAGTCTAGGTATACATCTAAAGAAATGACCTTTCTCCATCCGTCAACAAATGTTCCTTTTGCTTACAGAATATCTTACCTGGCATGTTGGCTGTGGGGCTTACTATCAATATGGTTGTAATCTATCTGATATTACTAACAATTATAATAACCTTGGCTAAAACGGTCACAATTGAAAGTTTGTTTGGACCTTTAGAGGTACCCGAAGAAAAGGTGCCTAATGACTGGAAGTCTTGTTTATTTTGCCAGTTAAAGACAAACGAACCTCTCAGCGACCCCACAAATAATAATAAGAAATTATATGATACTAATAGGACTTATCAAGAGTTATCAAAAAGAATCCAGACATTATCTGATCTTAATGCCCTTCCGTCTTATGTAGATGTAAACAGAATAAATAACGGTGATGGCATTGAGACAACTTTAGTTATAAATAAAGCAAAGTGGCATTCAAATTGTTACGCAGTATGCAACAGACAGAAGATTAAAAAGGGCTCTGAAGAAAAGAAAGCTTCAAACGTGTGAACAGTTGTCAAATATGAGTCCAGTTAAGAAAAAAAATGAGATATAGCACATCGGAAACAGCTAGTTATAGTTCAGAATCGAACACAGCTCCTGTATTGACATGCTTCTTCTGTGATAGCGTTATACTTGGAGATTTTCACAGGGTCGAAACATTATCATTAGATGCAAAATTCGTAAAATTCCCCATGACCTTACGGATTCAAAGCTACTTATGAAGTAATCATGTGGTGATATGGCAGCCATGGACGCAGTTTATCATAAAAACTGTTTAACAGCATTATACAATCAGTATAGGAAGTTTGAATCTGCACAAAATGTGCTTGGAACCTCGCATACGGACATTGCCCCTGAGCAAATTGCTTTTGCGGAACTTATAGATAATATTGAACAGTTTTACAATCTTTCAGTTCACACAAGTCATATATTTAAACTTTCAAATCTGGTGAAATTATACCATGACCGCATTTTAAGTCTGGGTGGTACTTCACCAAAACGAATTAATAACACTAACTTGAAAGAGAAAATATTGAGAACGATTCCATCATTAGAAGCCAACAAGAGTAACTGTGAGGTTGTATTGTCATTTAAAAAAGACATTGGCCATGCCTTACTTTGTGCAAGTAGTATAAATCACGACAATGAAGCTGTCACCTTATTACGAGCTACAAGTATTGAACGAAAAAAACTCTTTAGCAAAAAAGGATGAATTCAATGGCTCTTTGATTGATGCCCAGTATCAAGATCTGCACAAATATTTAAATATGCTAGTTGAAATGATACTCTCTGGGACAGATATTTGTCATGAGACTGGACCAGAATTCAAGACATGTTCGTACGCGGTATCCTTAAGATAGAAAGACAATGTTGCCCTTATATATGGGCCTTACAGTATACAATAAAACCAGACGTAAAGATCTTGTAGACGTATTGTACGAAAAAGGACTTTCCGTATCCTATGACCGTGTGGGTGATGGTGGATTCGTTGATCTTACCGAAAATCCAGATGCACTTCGTAGATGGACGGTGTCTGCACCAGAAACACCGCGCTTTCTTATGGAAGCGAGTGATAAAACAGACACTCCAGATGATACGAAGCACCATGAGGAGAATCAAACTAAACAAAAACTGTTTCAGACTCAGGTACGCCATCTAGTCGAAACAATAGATGATATGGGAAAACCCTTTGAAGAAGACACATCAGACCTCTATACACTTGACACAAAATGTGTTATGTCTCCTGAGGTTATCATAAACGTCAAGACAGCAGAATCAATTGGAAAAACTCAGTACGAATCAATGAGTGTTGAATGTCTAAGCAACAATATGAAAGGTTTTTACGAGACAATAAAGCAAAATTCGCTTCCCTTTTTCGAACTGGGTCCAGAAAGAAAGAAGCAAAGGTATCACAAGTTAAGAGAATGAAAAGTGACATTCAATTATTTTTTAGAATGTATATTTCATGTCAGGTAAGAGACGGTGATTTATGAACCTTTTTTGAACACGAAAGCCATGCATGGCCCCCATCTATAGCAGAAAATAACAATATGAGACTAGGTAGTAAAGCAGACCTACTGAAGTGTCTAGAAAGAGAAGAGGAATCGCCAGAGATAAGTCCTCCTGTAGAGATTAGCATACTAGATGGTGCTGCCATTGTTAGTCCCTCGATCCCAACAGGTCAGACAAGAGAGTTCTAACGCTCAGTGGTTATGCATTGAAGCTTGTATTACCTTATATATCTAAGCAGCTAATGTCAGTCGACAGGATTGATGTAGTATGGGATACATACAGACCCGACAGCCTCAAAGCACATACTAAACAAAGTCAAGGGACAGGCGATAAAATCAGAGTAAACGGATCGATTCGAATTCCTGCTAACTGGAAATCATTCTTTACGGTTGATGAAAACAAGACAACACTTATGGGGTTTCTGGCAACACAAATTAGTCTTCTGAAAACACCACAAGGAAATGTCGTTTTGACCACTTATAGAAAGAATGTTTTAGTTGCTTACACCAGCACGAAGCCAGTGGAACCAGATAATAGCAATATCCAGCCTTGCAACCATGAGGAAGCTGATTCTCGTATGATTTTGCATGCTGTGCATGCGTATAAACAAGCTACAGATGTCCTAGTGCTAACGATTTACACCATCAGTCAGTTTGAAAATTGTGAACTGTGGCTAGCATTTGGACACGCCAAACATTTCAGGTACATACCAGCTCATTTGATAGCCACTCGTCTTGGCAAAGATGTTTCGTTTGGCCTTTTATTTCTTCATGCATTGTCAGGATACGATGCCGTCTCTGAATTTGAAGGCATTGACAAAAAGACAGCATTTACGCTATTTGTCACGTAATTACGTATCGTTCGTGGAAAAGACACAGTAACCAACAAAGTTCATTTCTGATTTCTTTGCGTTTTATTTCTGCTTATTAACACAACACAACGTTTCCAAAATGTTTGTCAAATACAAGATACATGCGAAGCCCGCAATGGGCCCATCGCCCGAAAGCCAGCAATAATGCGACTTGTATGTTCGGCCGTTTAAGTAAGACCCTCTTTCATACAACGCAGATGCCAATTTATACAATAATGGACAAATAAATTGGGTGACGGCTGTCTGGATGATTGACTTTAACATGAGTTGAATTACCTGATACGTGATGGCTTTATGTGTGACTTACATATCTTGTGCATATATATGCCAATAATTAAGCGAGACCACGTTTGTTTAACTGTCACCTGTCATTTAACATGAAAATATACACAAATTAACAGTGCTGCATGTGCTTACAATAGACATAACAAATTAGTGAACCCAGCCATGGGCCATAACTTGGTGCATTTTTTCTCGTCTAATTTGACGATGACATATGATGCCCATTTATGCATTTCTTCATGAAGACAGATATTATGTTTCAGTTACACCGAACAAGGAATATACATGAAATACACCAATTATGCGACACACCTCATTTTCATTAAAGTAAGATTTTATATTTTATGATTTAAAATCTTTAGAAAGATCAAATCCTGAATGACAAGTGTCTTACAATATCATGTATCAATGTTAAATGACGTTGATCGATTGTCCACGTAACACTACAGGCGTTGTTTGACTAGTGACCTCCTGTGCTGTCCATTCGAAGTAGGTATTGCCCGGGTTGAATATGTACCTGTTGCGGTCATGTAGATGTCTTGGTTTGTTGTTTTCTGTCTATGTTGATTCATGGGTGATGTTATCTACCATTGCTGTCGTGAAGAAGCTCTATCTATCGCCAAGCTGTGTAGGCAAATCGCACGTGGTCGGTTGCACTCATCTGCGTATCAAGGTTCACATCGAGGCTGGAAATGTCATCGTGGTTTCTGTTGTTTTTGTCGCTGAACCAGCCGTCATCACGTCGTTGTTTCTGTTGTTGAATCCATCGTGATATTGTCTCTGGATATGGTGTTGATGCGTACCGCGTTGCTTATCAATTGTGACGTATGTTAAAACCTTTGTGATCGCATTGTTGTTTCTGTTGTTGTTGATTGTACTTTTGTTCTTGGTTCCAGCGTCTTCATTTCTCTTGGGACATTAAGATCTTCTATTGGCCATAATGCTCACGAGGTATTAACTATAGCAGTGTTCTCCTTGATGTCTTAGGCCTCGGAAGTATCATTCCAAATGCGTTAACTACGCACGTCAAACAGTTGAACGGCTGCATCTACTCTATAGTGTTTAACGTCACAAGTATTGTGTCCAGTGTTGCGTCACTTGTTGTCCTTCGAAATCTTCTGGCGTTGGTCTTCTTTTAGCGATAGAACCAGGTATTCACTTTGAGAGTAAACACCGTGATGTTCCATTCTAATTATGTTGTTTGTTTCTTCTATTCGTTGTGGAAGGCGTTGTCTCGCGAAGTCGCTCTTCTTCGGCGTTGTCTTCAAATCTCGATATTTTTATCTGCGTCGTGGTGATACAAGTATCAGTTGTTCAAAATCATGGCAAACATTTATAAATATCCCCTTAGTTATTGTTAAATATCGTCATGACAACTTACTGTGATATCTTATTCAAAAAAATAAATTCTTTACAACGAAAAAATATTAGTCAATTCCTCAAAACATACTTCGGATAAGTACATGACAGTTTGACATCTGACAAGCCATTTACTTAATATGACTTGTGTACCGCCTTAGGCATAATCATTTTACGCACGTGCAGCCAGTAAATTTTTGACAGGCGCGCGCCACTTTATTGACCTAGAGTAATGGGTAATGATAGACGTACCTGTTCATATCATGGTTTCATAAACCTCATCTTTATCACTATAGTTTTGCCGTTGGGCATAGATTTATTGACATGTTTGACCTGTGCACTTGTAAAAATGCGCAAATATGACAAGGCAGACTTTTATATATATGCATTCATAATATAAGAACACGTATCGGTATACTTCAAAATTCAGGTCTTTGCTCCTAATCAAACTACTCAAATAATTCTTATGCGACATCGCATCTTCTGTCCATAGCGTAATTTGCTTCGATGGCACAGGGATAAATTCTCTTACTCATGAGGACGCTAAGGTTATCAGAACCTCGGGCTCGGTATGTCCGAACGCTGATCAGTCAGCCGTGCTCATAAAATATAATTGTAACCCTTAAACAATTATATTAGAAATTTAATGCGTACATATCGTTATATTTTCACTGCGCTATACGCGTCAGATCGCATTAAATTCTTACTTAAAATTACTCAAGACCTTCAATATTACCGATATCCTACATATATTTGCATCAACACAATGACGTATATACATATTTACATAATATTTTTTTTTGTGTCTGCCCTATTCATATTCGCAATCAACATTATTTTTCTTATTTCATATTTTCTTTTTTTTACAATTCGGAAAACTATTTTTAAATTTTCCAATAATTTTATTTATTCGTCCTCTTTAAATTTCTTTATCATTCTAATAAACAAAACCTGCCTTATTTTCTTAATAAAAAAATAAACAAAACTGTCTTAAATAATCTAAATTCCTAAATTCTTAATTCTGCCAATGTAAAATACTAGGTAAATTCTTTGAATATTTTTTATATTTGTTTCTTCTTCGAGTTTTTCTATTATATTAATAAATAAAATCATCCACAAATTTTCTTTATTAAAATAATAAACAAAACTGTTTTAAATACTCTTATTTTTCCTTTTACATTTTAATTTAATGAAAATTTACAATCATTCCAACAATTTAAAATGTATTGGTATGCAAAAAAAACCATATGTCCGTACATAATCCTATATTCTAACAATACCAAAAATATATATATAAATTCTTTAAATACTCTCTGTGTGTACACCTTTAATTTAATGATTTCCATAACTCATAAAAATAATGTAAAACTCAAATATCTCTTTTTATTCTCAATTCACCGCTATTTACAAAAATGTACCGAAAAATGCAAAATTGGCATGTTTTTTATATTTGCAAAATTTGTTCGTACATAATTTATTATCATCATTATTATTTTTAACATCTAACTACATAAAATTCTTTAAAACAATTCTTAAAAATTTTGTTGTCATGACGCCTTTTACTTTCATTTTCTACTTTATAAATTTTGAAATTCCCTCTCCAAGTTTGCCATAATTGTTTTAAACAACTGACCTGAATTCATGTCGCGTTGTGGTTGTGATGTTTTCATTTTTTCGGCACGTGATCGCACTTGTGATCGTACTTCGGTCGTATCCATGGTACACGGCTCCATAAAATGTACTGTGTCACGTAATTACGTATCGTTCGTGGAAAAGACACAGTAACCAACAAAGTTCATTTCTGATTTCTTTGCGTTTTATTTCTGCTTATTAACACAACACAACGTTTCCAAAATGTTTGTCAAATACAAGATACATGCGAAGCCCGCAATGGGCCCATCCCGCGAAAGCCAGCAATAATGCGACTTGTATGTTCGGCCGTTTAAGTAAGACCCTCTTTCATACAACGCAGATGCCAATTTATACAATAATGGACAAATAAATTGGGTGACGGCTGTCTGGATGATTGACTTTAACATGAGTTGAATTACCTGATACGGGATGGCTTTATGTGTGACTTACATATCTTGTGCATATATATGCCAATAATTAAGCGAGACCACGTTTGTTTAACTGTCACCTGTCATTTAACATGAACATATACACAAATTAACAGTGCTGCATGTGCTTACAATAGACATAACAAATTAGTGAACCCAGCCATGGGCCATAACTTGGTGCATTTTTTCTCGTCTAATTTGACGATGACATATGATGCCCATTTATGCATTTCTTCATGAAGACAGATATTATGTTTCAGTTACACCGAACAAGGAATATACATGAAATACACCAATTATGCGACATATTCATTACGCTCCCTCATCTTTTTCCAGTATTTAAACGGTTGTCAAGTCCCTTACTTTCAGTAACAGATGAGGATTTCAAAGTTGTAGAACGATACAGTATCTTATTGTACAGCAAAACCTCAGCCCATGCGTCTGTAAATGAAGCTAGGAAGCATCTCTTTTCTCAAGGAAAAAGACAGATTGAAAACATTCCACCTACCAGATGCGCAGTTGTCTGGCATGTTAATAGGGATGTGTATTAAGCAGGTAACGTTTGGGGTCAAGCCATGATTGTGAATCCTGAGTTGCCTAATCCTAGTGACTGGGAAGGAAGAACAATGACACTTGGGTCCCATTTTGGAGTTCTATTCCGGAAACTGCTAAGAGTTGTAGAGAGCTTATCAAATGCAACTGTAAAAACACATGCTCTGGTAGATGTAAATGCATCGAGGCAAAGTTACTCTGTACACAGTTGGGCCATTGTGGAGGCCTTTGTGTAAGAGAATAAGATACTTGCATAATACGAGTATATACCACGAGTAATAGATACATTTAAGTATATACCCTATAATAAATAGGTTTATGATATGAATACATGACTTCAGTACGAATTACTGCTGTATAGAACTAACGGAATTATCTATAATACATTTCATAATATGTTTAGATAATACCGGTATACATGAAAAACCAAGAATAGGGCCTCATTCCGAGTTTTGATCTGCTGATCATTTTAGTTGTGTATAATTATGCATTAACCATACATTTACAGACTATTGAATATTCATTTTTAGGAGACAATTACTACTATCGAATCTTACACGAACCTAACAGAATTAAGATAACATATTCAACACTGGAGTTGTTTAGACTTGATCAAGTTCATTTGTTAGTTAGTTTGTTTGTACTTGAAATATAATTATTATATGTTATATCATGCATTTGATATGAACTGAAGTTTATGAATAGTTATGAAATAAAAATTAGGTATTGTTTTGCTAAATCGTTTTACTCATACTCAGTATTGAAGCTGATACTCAGTATTGAAGCTGATATACACTAAACAAGTATTAGTATGTTCCCATGTAGGGCCTCATATATGGCTTTAATCTTAATAATTAAATATGTAAAACTTGTTATGAGATATTAATAATGCAAAAAATGATTAATTATTTAAAGATTTTTTATTGGTCCGGTGATTCAACATTATTTGTATTATTTGCATAACCAGAGAGGTATTACTTTAGTGTTCTCCATTAGGGGCCTCATTAATGTTGGGGGAGGAATTGTTTAGTTTTGCATTTAAAAAGTTGTAAGACATTTATTAACATCAATTTAGTTAAATATTCTATGTAGGTTAGTGGACATTTTTAAGTTTAAAATGCCTATGTAAACCATAATTTTAGAATTTTCCCCCTGGTAGGGCCTCATTTTTGTAATTAAACTGTGTTTTTAGTATAAACATGTTTGAAATATTAAATATTTATACATTTTTAGATAAATAAACAATAGTAAATAAAAAAATATGTATTGTGTTTATTTTCTACCTTGTTACTCAAAAATAAAAAATGAAAAATGGGCCCCCTTTTGGAGCCTCGTTTAAGGGCATATAGAGTTATCCAATGGCGTGTCCTCACCTTTAATTGAATTCAGCATACATTAAAATGGATATATACACAGTGTCATGCTTTCTTTATAAAGTTGAACATCTTTTTCATATAACCTATTAACTAAATTACTTACAACACTAAATAAAAATTTAAGATAAAAAAATCCAATCAGAAATCATTTTCTTATGTTGACATAAGTTATTTGCAAATTTAACTAAAATATATATTACCGTTCGCTTCCCGTTATCCAACCCGATATGTCTCCCACACTGTCCATGTCCCTTTTCCGCTCATATACCATTTAAATCATGCTAAAGCATGACTCATTGTGAATGGCTGCAAGAATAGCCTGTGCAACACTTTAAATACGTACTCAAACAGTGAACCTATCTTATAAGTTATGTTGGTATTGATAACTGTCGTTAAAGGCAATCTAAACAAATCTTGGTTTTCCCAAGATCAGAAATTTGTTAGTTCAGCCAATCAGCTATTGCTACGTATGATTTGCTTATTTTGGCTTCGTCTTTAATGCAAGTCACATGCAGGTTCATTAAAATCTAACTGGATCAGACAATTATAATCATAATATTTGAGAACACATGAAAGGTATCAATTTTCAAGGCAAATACTTATAGCAACATTGGAGCTCAGCTCTTCTTTGATTAGAATATTGATAAATATTTAATATTGATCGTGAAGGTGCAATTGATTGCATTCAAGCCTTAATTCATTTAAATTGCTATAACTATTGTAGCTGAACATGGTTTATTTTTGTGGGCTTTTTTCTCTCGAGGAAATGAAAATTAAGGGTGTTTATCATGATTGAAAGGATGCGTATTGGGGATACATAGAAAATGATCACGATATTGTATTGATGATGACCCTGGCTATGGTTTGCTGATGATGATCATGGGAATGATATATTGTTTTTAATGATGATAATAATCATATTCGTGATGTCGATGATGATTATTTATGAAATTGATCATCATAATTATAACTGATGATGATGATGATGATGATGATGATGATGATGATGATGATGATGATGATGATGATGATGATGATGATGATGATGATGATGATGATGATGATGATGATCATGATGATGATCATGATCATGATGATCATGATGATGATTATCATGAGCATGATGATGATGATCATGATCATGATGATCGTGAGGATGATGATCATGATGATGATGATGACGATAATGATCATGATGATGATCATGATGATGATCATGATGATGAGGATCATGATGACGATGAGGATGACGATAATGATGATGATGATGATAATGTATGTCTGTCTGTCTATCTGTCTGTCTGTGTGTCTGTCTTTCTATCTTTCTGTATATCTATCTGCCTGTGTATAAGTCTGTCTGAACGCGTCTGACTGTCGGTCGGTCTGTAAATCTGTCTGTCTGTCTGTCTGTGCATCCATCTGTACGTGCATCGACCTGTCCATGCTTCCGTGATTCACAAATTTGCACTTTCATGTAAATACTAACACATTTATTTCTCAAGCCATTTAAATGAAACTGCAAATATGCCATTGAAATAAAGTTCAAATTTGTGAAAGACACGTTTTCATTCTCATTGATCAACTTTTTTTATAACTTTATTGTCCTTGTTGATAAAACAGTGCGGCATTAGTCACCTTTGGGATAGATCTTTTGTTCTAATGCATCTTATGTCCAAATCGTTGTATATTGGTAAATTTATCAAATCCCATATTGCATGATCTGATTTTTATTTGAATGGATTTGTCCAATACTATTTCCAAACTCGTGTCAATTGTTTTAAACCCCCTTTTACCAATCACTAATTTAATTTACACCAAATCTCTATCAAAGGTCTCGCGTTTTTTAATCAATTGCAACATAATATATCTCTACATTGCTGGGATGGAAAAAATACATACTCGCCCTACATAGCTTAAACATTTCATCAACTCACCTTTTATCAGTGTTTCAATTTCACCACGCTTTTCTGACATAACTTTAGAAATATTCTTGGCAGATCCCTAATGCATCTCTTAAAAAATGGAGTGATTACTGGTTTTGTACATCCGTATTTTTAGAAGTTGAAAGATCAAAGTCAATGTACCACTGACTAAAATTTGTTGCATTGATCCAGCCTCATGTGCAGTTTTGTACAAATATTGTTCGTAATTTAATGTTTTGTTTCTTATTTTTCAGGGAAAGGTGTTCAACTTTATCTCTGAGACCTTCATGACTTCTGACCAGGCCATCTGGCTGCGCAATGCCCTAGTGAGTAAGTGGAGTCTTTAAAGTAAATATTTCGATTGTGAACCGTGAAAAGGATTTTATTTCTATATATAGAAATATTGTAATGGTAGGTAGCTTTGGAAAGAAAAAATACAAAATAATACAAAATACAGATACCATCTGGTGCCACCACTGCTGGAAGTGGACTTCAAACTAAATAATACCTATTCCCGACCGAGGATCAATCACGGAACCCCTAAATCTCAAGGCGAACACCACTTGTATACGTAACACCGCTTAGACCTTTGATTGCACAATTAGTTCGACTATGTAATTACTATCACTGGGGCTAAAGAAAAAATGACAACATTCACTAAACATAACGGTGAGCTAGTCAGTCAAAATAGTATCTCCAGTACTCGGTATAAGAGATGGTTTCTTTTCAAGTGTGACTAGGGTTTCGTATTAAAGCCAATCGTAAGTTGTGTCCACTAAAATCTTCACAAATATGGTAGATAGGCTTTCCAGATTATTTTTGCTAACTGTTTTACTATAAACGAGCTATTTCACATTCGTTTAAGGACGTTCGGTGACATAAAACTTCCAAATACCTATGCAATAATTCTTCCTTGATATGATCGTTGATTAAGCGAACAAAATCAAATGTACAAAAACTGAGTTTTAAATGCAGCCTGGAAAACAGAAAAAAAAACGTGTAATATGGTCACTTCAAATTACTTGCCTGTGGTTAATACATGTATTTACAAGTACATTTATCAATTTTGATGGAGCATTCAGATTTTCGAGGAAGAAGGAGACTTTATATGGTTAAATCTACTCCAACCCTGGTTCTCAGGAAAGCCATAATTGTTCATTTAAGCTTATCTCAACAAAGATAAATTGAATGTGGTTGAAACATAAGTTAAGCTGCATCCAAGCAGCCATTATATACCATATAAAAAACATGATTCGAAATATGATCAGTGATCATAATTTAGACGTGAGCCTTATTTTTTATTCGACCTAAACAAGTTGTGCTAGAGTGTAGCCTCTTCTCTTTCGTCTTTTTATTTATTTCGGTTCGTTGCTGCCTCAGGGGCAAATAACTCTAAGGGCATTCGAGAAATTTCGAAACATGGCAGAGGCAGCGAAAAAACAAGTAACTGACAATTAAATATACTTATTGTTTCTTACTAGTTAGAAGTTAGTTGATGATCCTCCTTTTGGTTGTGTTGTTGCTTGTGCTGTTAACTTATGTTGTCATATAGTTTTTTTAATTCGCAGGTAGATCATGCCGATACTATTTATGGACTATGATTCATGAACAATTATTAATTTTTCTTTTTCATATTTATCGTTTGCTTTCACCTTCGCGCTTTAGCCACACGGACCTTTACAAATATATATTTATACAAGGGATACAGCACCATGGTAGGAACAACAGCTAGTCAATATAAATTGCGGCCTTAGAGTCTTTTGATGATTTTTGCTTTGGCAGACTCTTGGCGTCAATAGTCCACTCTATCTTTTTAATAGCGAGAGTTTTCCTTCTTTGTCTATATTGATGCGCAAGGAATTTGATACGCAACATTCAAGCCCCGATATCAGACAGATAATATCAACGGATTGCAATAATATTTACATACCTGTGTAGATAATTCATTTCTCAATAATTTTCCGTAAGAATTATGTATTGACTCTTTCAATTTTGCACGCCTGACCAATTTAAATCAACACACTACTCACATTTTCAATTCCAATCGCTGTGCCCGCTGTATACCTCACATTTTCAATTCCAATCGCTGTGCCCGCTGTATACGGCAGGTAGATTTTAATCGATAACGCAGCCTATTACACCGTAATGCCTTCTTCTGATTGGTTGATATTTAAATATTTCATAACATGGCGAGAGGTCAGTGATTGTATTGCGATTTAAGCAGAAGTTTAACTGAAACAAATTATGCCTTTTAACTTCAAATCAACGCTATTTGAGGTAAAAATGGACTAATTAACTAAAACTTTATGAGTTGGTAATGTTATTTTGCAATTTTAAGCATATTGATATAATAGTATTGTATTTATTTTTCGTTATGGTTTTTGCAGACCGGAGTTTCAGCGTTCAGATTTATTCTGAACGCGAATTATTTCAGCTAGAACAACAGCAAAAAAATTGGCTTTCAAAAGCAATAAACTGTAATGTCAACTTTGGTATTTTCAAAGTAAGCCTAATTTTGACCATCCTACATTTTCTTGCATGCTTGAAGTAAAACAAATGTTGCTTAATTTGAGTTCACACAGTTAAATCCATAGGTACTTAAACAAAATTTTGTGGTCCTTATATATATATAATAAGAGAAAAGGTATCCAATAATTTCACAGGTCAGGGCCCTCAATCCATTTTAGGGAGGGCGGGTCGCTAACCATAGCAGGGGGAATTTTTGCAGCATTTCCCTTTTTGGGGGATTATTTACTTACTCTCTAATTATTACATTTGTACATGTTTGCAGTATATTCATTGCTTTTTTCGTAATTTAGTATGTTTGGCAAGATTAAATTTAAATAGAATTGAGATATAATAATCATGAGACAAATCTATCTATAAAAAAAAAAAAGAAAAAAAAACATTAGGGGGGATTTTTCCCCCGAAAAGGGGAAAAAGTATACTTTTCAGGGGGGGAATGTGGCCGAATTTTGTTGCTGTTGTGGCTGCCAGCAGGAAGCGTCCATCTATAATTAAATGTGTTTACTTTATTTTATAAAAATCCACCAAGAATGTCAAAAACAACGAAAAGTTTCACAAATATGAACTCAGAATCAAAGTGTGTAATTCTCGACGTCCAAATGTCAGTTATGACACAGGTGTTTTTTTGCCCGATTTTATAGCCGAAATTCTGCTATGTTCCCAATCCCAAAAAGAATACTTTTTTCCCAAAATGTGGCCAAAAATTCCCAATTTCCAAAAAAAAAATTTTTTTTTTTTTTTGAAAGAAGTGTCTAATGCGTATTTTATCTCAATTTTAATTCAATTACATCTAACAAAGTATTTTATGATTTTGTTCATTTAATTTTAATGATTATAAAGAGTTATATCAAATTTAGTATTTCCCTGATCAGTGGTCTTTTCGTGTGGAAAAAAAAGGCCAATGAATTTATTTTCCCAATTGCATTAAAATGCCAATAAAATTCCAAAGCCATGGGCTATCTTCCCAAAAAGTGAAGAAAAAAAACCTGTGACAGAAGGCTCCATTTATCTTTTAAGGATTCACCTGGGTCATAATTGGAGAGCAATATACAAAATAGACAATACTAACATTACACTACAGTTTTGAATGATATTGAGTTTCCAGTTCAAATTGTATTTCTAGTCAAAGTTCTTTTTACGCATTTGTAAAAAATACACTACTGAGTCAATGTTCAGACATATTTTACAAATGTGTCTTGTTCTGATAAAACTGGGCATAATGCTTGTGCGTAAAGTGTCATCCCAGATTAGCCTGTGCAGTCCACAAAGGCTTTCATCAGATTTTTTGTGTCCTGTTCTGTGAAAATTGGGCAAAATGCATGTGCGCAAAGTGTCATCCCAGATTAGCCTGTGCAGTCAGGGACAACACTTTCCGCTTAAACTAGATTTTCGGTAAAAAGGGACTTCCTTTAAACGAAAAATACCTTTGAAGCGGAAAGTGTCGTCCCTGACTGCACAGGCTAATCTGGGATGACACTGCGCACATGCATTTTGCCCAATTTTCACAGAACAGGACACAAAAAATCTGATGAAAGGTGAATGATGTCTCGGACCCAAAGATCATGTAAAAAGCTTTTATATACTAACAGATTAAATGTATTTCCCCCCCAAAAAAAAAAACTATCTAGGCCGAAGAACTAAAAAATGAAGGAAACAAGGCCCTAGCAGAGAGTAAATATGACGAAGCTTTGAGGCTGTACACAGAGGCTCTGTCTCTCGACACCAGCGCAGTGCTGTACAGCAACAGGTCAGCAGCATATTCCAAGGCAGGGAACCACCTAAAGGCATTGGAGGATGCTGAGAAAGCCATCGAATTGAAGCCTGACTGGGTTAAGGTACAATTTTAGCTTCTTAAAGTACACCAGTATGTTCTAGCTGTCACAGCATTTGTGTTCCTTTAAAACTTCTAAGATTAGTTAAAATACATGTACCTATTAAATTGTGAAAATTGCAATGCTTATTGAAAAACATGTAACACATTTTTTTCATAATAGATTTTACTGTCATTTAAGTGATCTATTAACTGTTATCAGTTAACCACACAAACAGTTTCATGATTTAAACTTTCCATAAATTGTCCCTTATGTAATATGTTCATCCTGTTTTCACAAACAAACCGTATTTAACATAGATTTTTTTTAATACTGTTGAATGAGAAAATTCTGTACAATTCCATATTTAAAAAAATATGAAAAATGCAAGCACCATTCCCATGGGACATTTATCAAGTCACAGTTATTTTGTGCATGGGTATTTTACAACGCAGGGTTGGTCACGAAAGGGTACTGCGCTGTGCTACTTGAAACGATATGAGGAGGCAAAGATTGCCTTTGAAGAGGGCCTGAAGATTGAGCCAGATAATGAGCAGATGCTATCAGGACTAGATGAAGCTGAATCACATCTCACTGGTCAGTGTCTTCAACTATTCTTGATATTCTTTTTAACCCATTTATGCCTAGTGGACTCTCCCATCCGTCTAAATTGGATCAACTTATTTCCATAATTATGGATGTCTAGTATATTTATGCCCCCCTTCGAAGACGAGGGGGTATATTGCTTTGCTCATGTTGGTCGGTCGGTCCGTCCACCAGATGGTTGTCAGACGATAACTCAAGAACGCTTGGGCCTAGGATCATGTAACTTCATAGGTACATTGATCATGACTCGCAGATGACCCCTATTGATTTTGAGGTCACTAGGTCAAAGGTCAAGGTCACGGTGACCCGAAATAGTAAAATGGTTTTTGAATGATAACTCAAGAACGCATACGCCTAGGATCATGAAACTTCATGGGTAGATTGCTCATGACTCGCAGATGACCCCTATTGATTTTAAGGTCACTAGGTCAAAGGTCAAGGTCACGGTCACCCGAAAAAGTAAAATGGTTTTTGGATGATAACTCAAGAACGCATACACCTAGGATCATGAAACCTCACAGGTAGATTGATCATGACTCACAGATGACCCTATTGATTTTGAGGTCACAAGGTCAAAGGTTCAGGTCACGGTGACCCGAAATAGTAAAATGATTTTCGGATGATAACTCAAGAACGCTTTTGCCTAGGATCATGACACTTCATAGGTACATTGATCGTGACTCACAGATGACCCCTATTGATTTTCAGGTCACTAGGTCAAAGGTCAAGGTCACAGTGACAAAAAAACGTATTCACACAATGGCTGCCACTACAACGGACAGCCATATGGGGGGCATGCATGTTTTACAAACAGCCCTTGTTATTTCTATATTTAGAGTATTTCTTACAGAAATTCCTTTAAGCAAACAGCGCAGACCCTGATGAGACGCCGCATCATGCGGCGTCTCATCTGGGTCTACGCTGTTTGCCAAGACCTTCTTTCTAGACGCTAGGCATAAATGGGTTAGCTCAGTATTTACAAAGATGATTTTCATTGTGTCTTGTTGAATTTGTGTTTTTTGTCAGCTTTTTGATGCAATTTTCATAAGTTATATCAAAGGTTTCCCCAAGGCCATTATGGCATCTCCCTGCTGACATCTCTTCTTGATCCATGATCATCTAGCGACATACCTTATGTCTCCCAAATCACTAAGTTTAAATTTTTAAAGGACTTCAAACACGTCAAAGTGCGTATCTTAGCAGTTAATGGCTTAAATATGGACTGATTACAGATCCACTTCTTCTAGTTGTGGCATCCTGGCTGCCAATTCAGCCCATAATCTCTGGTTTCAGGTCCTGGTGGGAGCCAGCCCCTAAGAAACCCTTTCCAGGACCCGAATGCTGTGTCCAAGCTTGAGAACCACCCTAAAACTGCCCAGTTCATGAAGGATCCAATGTTCAGAACGAAGATTCTTATGATGCAGCAAAGCGGCTCTATGCAGTTAGTATTACAAGATATCTTATTAAATACCTGCTTTATGTACAAAAAATAAAAAAATACAAGTTGTATCAATCAGTAGAATACACCAGCACAGAAATAATCCCATATTATCCTACTCGCTAGTTTTCCAATTCAGTATTACCATACTAGCCAGACTACTTTTAATGACGTCACTTTGAATGCAGAAAATTATAATAGCATTCTTGGTTAATAATGAATGCTTAAACTCATTTTTTAACTTAAATGATTCAAAGTTGCATATAATTAAAGGAATATTACGCAAGTCAATTGTTACAAGTGTTTGTATCAGTCTCGTGACTTGCGCCATTTCCTATCACACTCGAGGCTCCGCCTCTCGCGAGATAGGTAATCACACAAGCCACTCGACTGATACAAACACTTGGAACAATTGACTAGCAATATTCCTTATTTATCACTTGGCAGGGCCTTTAATTGTTTGTATGAGCCTTGTTCTGGGGAAAACTTGGCTTAATGCATATGTGTATATTATCATCCCAGATTGGCGTGTGAAGTCTGTGCAGGCAAATCTGTAAAGACACCTCACACACATGCAACTAGCAAAGATTTGTCTGAGAATTAGGCTCATATAACAAGGCCTGGGACATAGTACAAAACCTAGAATTTTACGCTAACACTAGTTATGAAAAGCCAGTTGAGGTATTGTGTACTGTACATCTGGGTGAATGAGAATGTTTTATGAATAAAAATTCTGCAAGAATATTATTAACACTGTAACAGTACCACGTTTTAACTTGCCCTGGATCAAAATTGTCTTCACCTTATATTTGCATATCAGAATTTCTTTTGTTTTCTATTTTTTGTTGGTTTTTATAAAGAAAAAGATGTAGCCAAATGGAAAATTTGATTGGAAAAAATTGCTGATTTGTAGCCTTTTGCTAATTTGGCAATTGACAGAGAAAGTCCTGCATGTTTGTTTACTGCAACCTTCGCTGTGTTGTCTTGCAGGAACATCAACGATCCTCGCCTGATTCAATGCCTTGGTGTGCTTCTCAACATGGACTTCTCCATGATGGATGGCAAGGACCTCCCAGACGATGATGATGACATGCCTCCCACTACAGCCTCAAAGCCTCAGTCTCCTAGCCGTAACGAGGGGGCAAAGAAAGCTTACACTAGTGATCACAAGCAAACAAATTCTAAGGCAGATTCAATGTCTAATGAGCAAAAACAGGTGAAAGCATTGCAGGTTTTTATTTCTCCAAAGTCGGAGTCAAGTATATTTGTTTTTCAAATGACAGCCTAAAATTCACACTTAAAAGTTTTTAAAATATATTTTTTTTTAATTTAACATTCAGTGTATCTCCCTTTTCGAGCTCTGTGATTTGAATACTTGCAAAAATTATGTTAACAACTCGCTCATTCTCATTTTAACAGTTTTTCTAAGCAAAAAAAAAATAAAACTAAATTTTACAATTTTTGGTTAAACAAAGTGGCATGAATCCCAATCTAAAGGCCCTTGCCTCATTCCCAAAATGGTGAAAAAGGCATATGCACACAGTATTCACAACAGTATTTGTAGAGACAGGTCAGTTTTGATGGGAAATGTCACAGATATTGTTTCATTGTATACTAAACACTTGGCATTTTCAAACATATTCCACACATTTAAATTCCTTATGAAAATTGATTGGTCAAGTGTAACCATCCTTAAAGATATTCATGTGGAAATGCAATGCTTTAAGCTGATCTGATCAAGCACATGTATTCTTTTAAAATGACAGCTCAATGATCAAATACTATACTGAGAATCCATCAATGTCGCCAAGTCAGGGTCAAGATTTTGTTAAGTTCAGTCAGAGTTACAATCTTAAATTCAGAATTAGTTTTGTAGACAGTCTGGGCAATGGTCCATTTAAGTCCTTATACATGTAATTAAATTAGTATCTTATGTTAATGTAATCATCTATGAACAAATCACAGGATTGAACGTGTAGATTTAATAGTAATGCTCTTTGAACTCTTTTATCTATTTGGTATGTCAGACTGAAAAACATTAGTAAAATATTTCATGACGGTGATGTACCATACAGGCCTGTTAATGAAAATAAATTGTAATAATACACACTTGAGAGAAGACCTAATCTTATAAATTGTTAGGTAATTCATAGGCATACATAATGTAGAATATGTGATAAATGAAAGAGGATACAGTTAATTATTTGATTCGCGTTCGGAGAAAACTGGGCATAATGCATGTGCGTTAAGTGTCGTCCCACATTCGCCTGTGCAGTGTGTACAGGCTTATCAGGGACGACACTTTACGCCTAAATTGGATTTTTTCTAAGAAGAGACGTCATTTAAACAAAAAATGTCATAATAGCAGAGTATCGTCCTTGCAGACTGCACATGCTAATCTGGGACGACACTTTACGCACCTGCATTATGCCCAATTTTCTCAGAGCGCGCCTTATTTAGTTTTCATGATAAATGGAATCTCGTTATAAGATTGGCAATCACAGGTCGTTTATCTTTGGAGTAGCAGCCATAATTGGCTTTGTAATTCAAACATTCAATGTCCCTGTGTTACTTGATAAAGTTCCATATTTTTTCTCAAAAGTTGTGTTTCTCGTACTTTTTATATAACTACAGTTTTTTGTTCTTGGTGCTGTGCTCTGTACTCTTCAATAACATTGTGCAAATAATTGATGATTGTTCTACTGGCGCATTAGGAAAAATTTGATGTGATGGCTTTTGCCCCTAAGAATGTGAGGCATAAAGGTTTGCCTTTGTCAGAACATCAGTATGTTTATCCTATATCCTTAGTTTTGAACTTCTGGTATATTGTAGTTCTTAACACACTTGGAGGTAAACATTTGTATAGCACAGTAACTCACAGATTTCCTCTCAGATCTCAAGGCCCAAAGGTGTAGTATAGTATTTTAGTATGTCACATTAAATTGTGGTTCTCAAATATGTACAAGTTAAACCCCTAGAGTCCAGATTGTCTATGCCCTGAGGTTCACAAGGTTAAGTTATAAATATAGTCTATATTGAACAATTGCTTGAAACATTTTCCTCTGGAGCCACCATTTCCACAGATATGTACTGTAATACACCATTGTGGTCTTTCGCCCAATTTGTTGACATCATGCAACTTAGAGTCATGGTGTACCGGTAGTACATTTTTATTGTAGCTGCATTGTGAGAAAACAAGGCTTAAGACATGGGCGTATATTGTTGTCCCAGATAAGCCTGTGCAGTCTGGATGGGCTAATCTAGGAAGACACTTAAGGCCTAAACTAGATTTTAACTAAGAAGAAACTTCCTTTAAATGAAAAATACCATAAAAGTGGAATGTGTCTTCCTTTCTTACATGCATTAAGCCATGTTTTCTTACAGGGAGCTCATTTTTTATTCAGTTCAGTACGAAGCTCTTTTAAGACCACGTTGCAGTCTTCACTACTGGCCTTGCCCAAGGATTACATTTCTTAGTAGTCATTGTCACTTCATGACAAGCTCTAGTTCAGCTACGGACAATCTAGCCTGGTATCTTTCAGTAATGCCAAATTGTAGAGGATTGACATTATTTGAATATTGCCTACTCTGTTTTTTGTGTACATAATTCATAATTATCTTGATTTTATTATTTTTTCTGGCGATTGGTACCTTTAAATATATAAAGGACCACATGCTTTTACACTGTAAATCCACTTCAATAGATTAAAGTAAAACAATAAAACAATCAGCGCGATGGGTGCTGCCATATTTGAATTTCAACAAAGCACTTGAGACAGAAATGTAAGGTTGAAGAAAATTGGTAGCCAAGACCCACCCACATTGTATAGGATTCTGTGTTAAAAGGGATGCCTTATTATTGGATTTACAGTGTACAAGGTTTCTCTCCTATTGTGCAGCTTAAGTTTCAAGTATATATTTTAGTTGAAACTGTTGCAATTAATTTTATATTACACTGAATTTTGTGCCATTCTGATTCAGGCCGTAGCAGCCAAAGAGAAAGGCAACAATGCATACAAGGCCAAAAACTTTGAAGAGGCCCTGAAGTTTTATGATGAGGCGATCGCATTGGACCCATCTGACATGACATATCTTAATAACAAAGCAGGTAAGTTGATTAACAGGAATACACATGTATATGAGTCACGTTCTGAGAAAACTGGGCATAATGCATGTGCGTAAAGTGTTGTCCCAGATTAGCCTGTGCAGTCCACACAGGCTAATCAGGGATGACACTTTCCGCTTTTATGACATTTTTCGTTTAAATGAAGTCTCTTCGTAGCAAAAATCCAATTTATGCGGAAAGTGTCGTCCCTGATTAGCCTGTGCAAATTGCACAGGCTAATCTGGGACGACACTTTGCGCACATACATTATTCCCAGTTTTCTCAGAACACGACTGATATAATACATTCTTACCAAAAAGTATTGAGACATACAGGAGGAAGGTGAACTGACATTTGGAGAATAAAAATGGTGTATACTGTTGATGGTGGTTAATTTTACCCAGTTTAAGGTTAATTTATGATGTACCAAAAAATAATGATTTCAAGTTTCCCATGTATGTTATTTACATCCCGAAATAAAAGACATGTGTTGGAAATTGAAAAATAGGTTACTGGGCTCAAGTTGTGTAATTCTTCATTCTGTGAAAACTGGGCATAATGCATGTACTTAAAGTGTTGCCCTAGCTTGTGCAGTCCACTTGTCCTACACTTTCCTTTTGTATTAATTTTTTTCGTTATAGGAAAGTCTCTTCCAAAAGAAAATAGAGTTAAGGGGAAAGTGTCATCCCTGATTGGCGCATACTGCACAGGCTAATCTGGGATGACACTACGCATGTGCATTAAACCCAGTTTTCCAAGAATGAGGCCATTTATATAAACATGCTGTTTGACTGTGTTACTGTTTGTTTTCAGCTGTATACTTTGAGCAAAGTGACTACGACCAGTGTATAGCAACATGTGAAAAGGCAGTGGACGTTGGCAGAGAAAACAGGGCGGACTACAAAATCATTGCCAAGTAAGGGTCATGCTATTGTATGCGTTTCATGTGCATTTTCATTCGTAAATATTCATTTGAATTTTTGATTGTGCTACAAATTATGAAGGAAGAAACTAATTGTCTCTTTTGATTGTAAATTGCCATACATTCATCTTAAATACTGTGAAACAAATATTATTTATGGGATACTAATTTTTGAGGATTTTGGTTGGTTCGCTCGGCCACAAAATCAAATGTTCAACGAACATTAATGTCCAAAGTTAAGCATCTGACATAAAAAATAAAAAATCCATGATTTAAGATCTAACAAATATGTCTTACTACGAATCCAAGAAATTTCATCTCCAGGAAATAATATGAAACCATAGCTCAGGGTGCAGGATCACATGACTTTGTTGGGTTTTCCCAATTAAACGATATTGGATGTAACCCCCGGTAAGTGCTGCTTTTTTCCAAATAACTTTTTGAAACAATTTTTCTTGAGAATTTCAACTAGTGCATAAAAGACAGATTTTTCTGGAAATGTGAAATACATCAGAATTACTTTATTTAATAAGCCTTGTGTTCTTGTTGAAAAATTCCATGTAAACTGCATGACTATGCGACATGCAATGTGAAATTTTGACACCGATTTCAGACGTATTCAAGGATTTATTTGTATACCTTAAGATATCAGCACAAACTGCAAGAAAAACTTTATGCAATACAGATTTTTGCAAATGATTTCAATAACTTAAGATATTTGCAAAAATAAAGTGTTTAACGATGTGTTAACCGTCTGTCTAGCTTGTGTGTAACCCACTGAAAACCCTGTTGATTCTGCACACTGAGTTTATAACTTGTACTGTCTGCAAATGACACACAGGTAACTTCTATGTTCAAGGTCTTACATGGATATCAAAGGTCAAAACATGTCATGAATATTCTTCTTAATGCGTTGAGAGAATTTGTTTCAATTTTGGAGGCATTAAATGTTCTTGATCCTACAACAAATGTCTTGTGGGCACTAATAAGGTTTACTAACCCTTTTCAACGCAGAAGTTAAGCGAAAATGGCTATGTGCAAACAACTTAAAACTAGGACAACTTAAAATTAGTCACTTGCAGTCTGTTCAGGTTTTATGCTGTTTGCTGCTCATCAGTATCGAAGGGATGGAAATGAAGCCTTTCAAACTTGAATCTTGTAAGATAAGTCTTAAATATAACTTTCTGAGAGACTACACATGTGTCATAATACGTATCTAAGTGGTGAAGGGTTAAGCAAAGGACCCATTCTCTCTTTGTTGGTATGTGTTAACAAATGCAATGCTTTTCAGAGCACTAGGGCGATGTGGTAAGGCCTATCAGCAGAAAGGGGATGACTTCAATGCAATCAAATACCTGAACAAGTCACTGTCAGAACACAGAACCCCCGATATTGCCAAGCTGATAAATGAGGTGAGTTTACAATTATGACAATGTATTAGCCTTGTTCCGGGAAAACTGAGCTTAATGCACGCGAGTTAAGCAATTTGGTGATATTCACAATCAAATTTACCTTTACTGTCATTTATCAGACGCTAGAGGGAAAATATTCATTAATCAATCAAAGCAGAAGAATAGTGAATAATTCTACAAGTACCGCTAGCCTGTTAAGATTGTAAAGGTTTTAAATTATGTTTGGAGTTATATATTAGATACTATTCATGCTTATAAGCTGCTGACCCTCATTATACCCCCATTACTGGTAATGGGGGCTATATAGGAGTCACTTTGTAGGTCTGTCGGTCTGTCCCGAAATTTCATCCGATCTTCACCAAACTTGGTCACAAGTTGTATCTAGATGATGTCAAGGTCAAGTTTAAATATGGGTCATGCCAGGTAAAAAACTAGGTCACGGGGTCACTTAGTGTGTTTTAAACCAAAAGTTTGTCCGGACCATAACTATGTCATATATTGTTAGATTTTAAAATGACTTGGTACATTTGTTCACCATCCTGGGACGGTGTGTCGTGTGAAAAAAGTACGTTGATATCTCCAATGTCAAGGTCATACTTGGAGTTTAAAGGTCAAATGCTTGTCCGGGCCATAACTTTGTCATTTATGGTGAGATTTTAAATTCATTTGCAAAATTTGTTCACCATGATTGGACGGTGTGTCCGCAAAAGAATTACGCTGATATCTCCAAGATCAAGGTCACACTTTGAGTTCAAAGATCATAAATTAACTTGTCCGGGCCATAACTATGTCATTCATTGTAAGATTTTAAAATCATTTGGCACATTTGTTCACCATCATTGAACGGTATGTTGTGCGAAAGAATTACATCTATATCTTTAAGGTCAAGGTCACACTTGAAGTTCAAAGGTCAAAAATGGCCATAAATGAGCTTGTCCAGGCCATAACTATGCTGTTCATTGTGAGATTTTAAAATCATTTGGCACATGTGTTCACCATCATTGGATGGTTTGTCACGCGAAAGAATTACGTTGATATCTCCAAGGTCAAGGTCACACTTTGAGTTCAAAGGTCAAAAATGGCAATAAATGAGCTTGTCCGGGCCATAACTACATGTATGTCGTTTATTGTGAGATTTTAAAATCATTTGGCACATTTGTTCACCATCATTTGACGATGTGTTGCGCAAAAGAATTACGTCGATATCTCCAAGGTCAAGGTCACACTTTGAGTTCAAGGGTCAAAAATGGCAATAAATGATCTTGTCTGGACAATAACTATGTCATTCATTGTGAGATTTTAAAATGACTATCAATTAATTTTGTTCACAGTCATTGGATGGCGTGTCATGTGGAAGAATTCAAGAGTTCAAAGGTCAAAATGGCTATAAATGATAATGGCTTAATAATTCTTAAAAATTGCCATAAATTAGATTCTCTTGTTTTGTGAAGACAGCATGCAAAATAGTCTGTGTCAATGCAGCATGTGCGGGTATATGTCATGTCTGTGACAAAGCTCTAGTTTTTCTTGTGACTCTTTCTTCCAGATTGAGAAACAAATGAAAGAGAAGGAAAGATTGGCATATGTTGACCCAGAAAAGTCATTACAAGAGAAGACATTGGGAAACCAGTTTTTCCAGGAAGGTATTATAGTTTTTTTATATGAGTTAGTCTATGATCTATTTTTATTGTCGATTGTGTCTGGGCATATATTATTGGCGAAATTGCTTAACAATTTTTGTAATTTTTGTGTGAACTTGTAAAACTTGGTCTAATTTGTGTTTGCCTAACTTCCAAAAAGCTCAAATTTAAGTACTCACTGACCAGCTGTTTAACTCAGCTGATTACAAGTGCTAATAGTTTGAACTGTTTGTCAGTCTGTCCGTCAGTCCAAAAACTTTAACATTGCCCATAACTTTTGTAATATTGAAGATAGCAACTTGATATTTGGCATGCATGTGTATCTCATGAAGCTGCACATTTCGAGTGGTGAAAGGTCAAGGTTATCCTTCAAGGTCAAAAGTAAAAAAATACAATCCAAGGGAAGTTAAAAGCTTTAAAACGGAGATAATTTCTAAATTCTGTAAATTTAGTAAAACACACTCTAATCTTCAAGAAATTTGGTCAAAAGATTGGTTTCAATGATATCTTGGATGAGTTCGAAAATGGTTACGTTTGCTTGAAAAACATGGCTGTCAAGGGGCGGGGCATTTTTCCTTATATGGCTATACATGGCTATAGTAAAATCTTGTTAACACTCTAGAGGCCACATTTATTGTCAGATCTTCATGAAACTTGGTCAGAAGATTCATCCCAATAATATCTTGGACGAGTTTAAAAAAATGATGCGGTTTTGTTGAAAAACATGGCCGCCAGGGGTTGGGGCAATTTTCCTTATATGGCTATAGTAAAACCTTGTTAACACTCTAGAGGCCACTTTTATTTTCCGATCTTCATGAAACTTGGTCAGAAGATTTGTCCCAATGATATCTTGGATGAGTTCGAAAATGGTTTCGGTTGTTTTGAAAACATGGCCAACAGGGGGCGGGGAATTTTTTGTAATATGGCTATATATTGCTTGAGTAAAACCTTATTAACACTCTAGAGGCCACATTCATTTTCCAATCATCATGAAACTTGGTCAGTGGATTTGTCCCTATGATATCTTGGAAGAGTTCGAAAATGGTTTCGGTTGGTGGAAAAACATAGCTGGCCTGCCAAGGGGGCGTGACATTTTTCCTTATATAGCTACAAACTGTATAGTAAAACCTTGTTGGCACTCTAGTCTAGAAGCCATAATTTTGTCTGATCATTATGAAACATTGTCAGAAGATTTGTCCCAATGATATATTGAACAAGTTTGAAAATGGTTCCAGTTGCTTGAAAAATATGGCCACCAGGGGGCTTGGCATTTTTCCTTATATGGCTTCATGAATCTTCTTGTTTAAATGATATCTTGGATGTGTATGAAAATTTCATGGCTATATCTCAGAAACTATATCAGATATCATCCTGAAACTTCATGGGTGTATAGATATCGATCAGGAAAGGTGTAATGAACAAAAACCATACCTGTACACTTTCTTAAATAAAAGTAATTTCCATTTGTTTGTTTTTTATAATGTAACTTTTCAGGTATTTGTCTCAGATATCATACAAGATTAAAACATGAAACTTCATGGATGTATAGATATCAAAGAGACGAATTGCAATGCAAAAACAATAACCTTACACTGTATTAATTTTTTTAGCTCACCTGATTGCTCAGGTGAGCTTTTGTGACTGGTCTTTGTCCGTTGTACGTCCCTCTGTCCGTCCGTTAACATTTGTTCGTAAACACTCTAGAGGCCACATTTATTGTCCGATCTTCATGAAACTTGGTCAGAAGCTTCGTCCCAATGAAATCTCGGTCTAGTTCGAAACTGGGTCGTGCCGGGTCAAAAACTAGGTCACTAGGTAAAAAAAAAAGAAAAAACTTGTAAACACTGTAGAAGTCACATTTCATGCCCAATCTTTATGTATCTTTGTCAAAATGTTTGTCTTAATGATATGTTGGTTGAGTTCAAAAGTGGTTCCAGTCCGTTGAAAAACATGGCTGCCAGTGGGCGGGGCAGTTTTCCTTATTTGGCTATATAGAAACCTTGTAATCACTCTGGAAGTCACAATTTTTGCCCAATCATCATGAAAGTTGGTCAAAACATTGGTTTTATTGGTTTCTCGATGAGATGGTCCAGATCGGTGAAAAAACATGGCCGCCAATGGGTGGGGCATTTTTCTCTATATGTATATAGTGAAAACATGTGAATGCTCTAGAAGTCACATTTTTTGCCCAATTTTCATGAAATTTGGTCAGAACATTTGTTTCCTTGATACGAGAGTTGAGTTGGAAAATGGTTCCGGTCAGTTGAATAACATGGCTGGCGGGTGGGGGGGGGCAGTTTTCTTATCTTTATATAGTAAAAAAAAGCTTGTGAACACTCTAGAAGTCACATTTTTTGCCCAATCATCATGAAACTTGGTGAATAGATTTGTTTTATATATATCTCAGATGAGTTCGCAAATGGTCCCGATGGGTCAATAAACATGGCTGCCAGGGGGGTGGGGCAGTTTTCCTTTTGTGACTATATAGAGAGAAACCTTGTGATCGAACACTATAGAAGTCACATTTTTTGCCTTATCATTGTGAAACTTAGTCAATACATTTGTTTGATTGATTTCTTGGACAAGTTGGAAAATGGCTCAGATCGGTGAAACACACTTTTTAGCTCACCTGATTGCTCAGGTGAGGTTTTAGGATTGGTCTTTGTCGGCTGTCCGTCCGTCCACATTTGGTTTGTAAACACTCTAGCATTCACATTTCTCAAGCATTCTTTATCAAAGTTGCTGAAAGATCTCGGTCAAGTTTGATGATGAGCAAAATCGCATAATTAATGCCATAATTATTGCCCTTAGATTGTCCAAATTTTCATTATATTATACAAAATCCTTGTAAGCAAAGTTTGATGTTTGGTAAGGGGGGTCAACTCAAAATATAGGTCACCATTTCAAATCTTACAAGAACAAAAACACTCCCTACGCCAGAGTTTTGGTTCAATAATGATGAAACTTGACCAGGATGTTTGTCTTGTCAATATCTAGGTCATGTTTGACATTAGGTAAAGATTGAATGAACCGACTCCTCTCAGGTGAGCGAACTAGGGCCATCTTGTTTCAGATTATTCTGTATATCAAGGGATTTGTACCCATCCATATACACAATTTATTTAACGGGGAATATCAATAATTCAATTCAACGAATTTGCTTGTTTCTCCCAGGCAAGTACCCAGAGGCTCTGAAGCACTACACAGAGGCAATCAAGCGTAACCCTGATGATGCTAAGATCTACAGCAACAGGGCCGCCTGCTACACCAAACTGCTGGAGTTCACGCTAGCCTTGAAAGATTGTGACGAATGTATCAAACTGGATCCAAAATTTAGTATGTTGTTTAGGCAGTTCCTTGGCCCGTATTCAGAAAGATTTTTAATGGAAAACTTAAGAATGTTTATATGTTATATGAAGACTAAAGAATATAATATTAAGATAGGTAGCCATGGCGTAGAAATGGAGCTTTAATAAATAAGTTTATACTGATATAAAGACTTCCATAGGAGCTTTGTATAAGGGAAGCTACCCAGGTTTCATCATCAGCTCAAATGTGCATGTGCGATACCCATGGTCTGCAGTCGTTACTCACTGGGATGTCTGTGTGATACCCATGGTCTGCAGTTGTTACTCACTGGGATGTCTGTGCGATACCCATGGTCTGCAGTTGTTACTCACTGGGATGTCTGTGTGATACTCATGGTCTGCAGTTGTTACTCACTGGGATGTCTGTGCGATACCCATGGTCTGCAGTTGTTACTCACTGGGATGTCTGTGCGATACCCATGGTCTGCAGTTGTTACTCACTGGGATGTCTGTGCAATACCCATGGTCTGCAGTTGTTACTCACTGGGATGTCTGTGCGATACCCATGGTCTGCAGTTGTTACTCACTGGGATGTCTGTGCAATACCCATGGTCTGCAATTGTTACTCACTGGGATGTCTGTGCGATACCCATGGTCTGCAGTTGTTACTCACTGGGATGTCTTTGCGATACCCATGGTCTGCAGTTGTTACTCACTGGGATGTCTGTTGATTTCTAAGATCCTCATTCTGGGAAAACAGGGCTTAATGCATGTGTGTCAAATGTCATCCCAGATTAGCCTGTGAAGTCTGCGTAGACTTATCTGAGACAATACTTTACATGCATGCATTAAGCCCAGTTTTCCCAGAACAAGGCTTCTCTAATTGCAAGACATGTCGTGATGTTATCATTGAAGGCTGCTCTGGCTCTTTTCTATATTAGGAGAATATGAAGCTTTATGTAAAGGGAATGTATTCCTCACTATTTTGTAAATAGCTTTATGGCTAAATTGGCATAAAGACCATGCTTAAAAAATATCCTGGGTAACATAAGCATTGATTTCTTCTTAAACCATTGACATAAATCGTTTTCCTAGTTCAGAACAAATGATGTTTGGAAAGTTTTAACATTAATGATTCAGTAACAATTTCTTGGCAAAGTTTCAACAAATTTCTGATAAATTTTGTGTTTCCATTTCTTTTCAGTTAAAGGATACCTAAGGAAAGCCACTATATACACTGCTATGAAGGAAAGTGAAAAAGCCAAACATTCTTATCAGAAGGCTCTAGAGATTGATCCAAATTGTACAGTAAGTACTCATTAAACATCAATAATGTAAGTGCTATAAATGGTTGTCATGTGTTTCAATTGACAAGCCACTTTTTTTCAGAGGTTGCATTAAAGGGACTAAACTGGAAAGAATCAAATGGGCAATTTCTTAAAGACTCAAAATCAGAAATTGTTGTGATTCTGATGACCTTATCCCATCTTTTGTAATTATAAAGCAAACTGTTTTAGCATATTTTTTTAAACAACCATTTATATCTATTGTCCTCTATTAAGCCTTTGTAGACGTTAAGGCTAGGAATTGTTATCGTTCAGATCTGTAATTATTTATTCCTGTGCATCATAAATCTAAACTTTTGTCGGGGATAAACAACGATAATTTTATCTTACATGAGCTCATATACTGTTTTGATTACCAGGAAGCCCAGGAGGGCTACCGCAGCACCCTGATCCAGGAGAACAGCGACCCAGAGGCTGTCCGGAAGCGGGCGATGGAGAACCCGGAGATACAGCAGATCCTGGGAGACCCCGCCATGAGGCTTATACTAGAACAGATGCAGCGCGATCCCAACGCCTTGAAAGAGTAAGGGACAGTTCTGAGTCTTGTTCTGAAAAAACTGGGCTAAATGCATCAAGTGTTGTCCCAGAACCTGTGTTGTCCTTGGTGGCCAATAAGGATGACTCTTTATGCCTAAATTGTAATTTAACTAAGAAAAGACTTTCTTTAAATTCAAAATAACATAGAAGCAAAAAGTGTTGTCTCTAATTAGGCGACTTTGGGCAGGCACATTTTGCATGTTCTTTAAGTCCTGTTTTTCCAGTTATGCAAAAACTGTGTTAATTTGCATCCATGTAAACTTCTGTAGCCACAGGTATCATTATTTGTGAATAATGTTGCAATGTTCACCTTATAAAACAATAATAATTGTTATCAGGTAACATTAACTATACTGTGCAGAAGTAAGTAGGTAAATTATTGGTGGTGCATAATCTATACTATACTTGATTGAAAAACAGACACGTTTTCTTAATTTTAGTGTTTAGGAATCCAATTACTTATTATATTACCAATTGTTTTTGAATCCTACATTTTGGGACTCTTAAGGCATTGTTTATTTAATATATGTTTTATCATTTCAGCCATTTAAAGAACCCAGATATCGCCTCAAAGATTGAGAAACTGCTGGAAGCTGGTATCATCGCAATTCGTTGATGAACGCTCATACTAAATTGTGTAATTGTTTCAATCATGATCAAATGGTCGTGTATCATGTATGGCACTTTTTGTGCATGATGTATATTTTTTTGAGTGAATTCATTGACATGAGTATTTGTGGCCATGCAAAAAAGGTGTTGATTTCAATATTCATTTTGCATCATAGCATTTTGTATTACATATAAAGTCAAAAGTTGCACACAGACAGGGATTTATGTTAATTTCTGTTTATTGAATTACAGTTTGAGAGTCAATATTTGAGAGCTTGTTTAAATGTATGCAGTATTTTTGAAGATTTTACACCCGCATTCCTAATCAATTAAGGGTTGTACGTCCATGTATATTTGTTAAGATTTGTATTAAATATCCATGTTCATTTATTCAGTGTAAATGTTTCATTTTGAAATTCATTATAGTAGTTTGCATTGTTAGCCCTTCAATGCTATTTCCTTTATCATTCAGGCTTTAATTTGTGTGGACTGGTGTGAAAGTCGTCCAAAGTCGTGTGTTTTTGTCAGACAGATCATCTGAAAAGCATGCCCTATTTTGTATGCCCTATCGATTGTATTCATCATTTGTTTTTTGATCAACACCAATGCATTATCAATATAGGAATAAAATTATTAAGCCGTTCTCAATTAGTTTCATTGTAAACTTGAACACAGTCCATGAAGTCCGCACTTACAAAGTAATAGTTAGGCCTAACTTATAATACTCCTCTTCTGTCTGGGACCCACATACAAAAGCTCAAATCAATCATCTTGAAACAGTACAAAGACGTGCAGCCAGATTCGTTACAAACAGATATCAAAACACAGGCTCAATAACTCATATGATTGCACCCTCAATTGGCCCACACTTGAAACACATCGGACAAAATTCCGTCTCATGCTATATAAAATAATCCACCATGTAGTTGCCATTACTCCTGATAAGTGTTCCTGTCGACCGCTGATACAGACTCGGCAGTTAACCTATTTATGCCTAGTGTCTAGAAAAAAGGCCTTGGCAAACAGCGTAGACCCAGATAAGACGCCGCATGATGTGGCGTCTCATCTGGGTCTGTGCTGTTTGCATAAAAGAATTTCTGTAAGAAATATTCTAAATATAGAAATAAATATACTAGAAATCTCTAATTTTGGAAATAAACTGATCCAATTAAGAAGGATGGGAGAGTCCACTAGGCATAAATGGGTTAATATTGCTTTAGACACACCAACCTCGAAGACTTGTAAACTCTTGTTTTACCCAAGAACAGTCAATCTATTGAATTGAAGACCTCCCCATATACATGAGGCAGCCGCAGTACAAGTCTTCAAAACCCTTACTCCTGTGGCTGTCATTGTCCCCCTTACTCACTTGTAGATAGAATGTTAATAAATTAAGATGAATACCAAACTGGGCTACTTTGTACGGTTTTCACCCCTTAACAAATAGGCGCCGGCACAAAATCTTGTATTTAGAAGTGATGCATCGGAAGACTAATACGTTGAATAACTAGGAATCGGAAGCAAGTTTGTGTCAAACTGCATGCTCATTTGCTACGCAATCAAGAGCTTGCAGGTTTGAAATCCCAATAGACCTAACTAAATAACACTGCTTGACACATCAATTATAATTGTTGCAATTCACTCTTCTTACGTTTCAAATGATATCTTATTAAACTCCTCCCCGCGATAAAAAAAGAAGGGATATACCGGAATAACGAGTGATGTCTGTCTGTCTGTCTGTCTGTACACTAATCTTGTTCGGGTAGTAACCTCCTACACTTTTTAACAACTTACAAATTTGCAGACACGGTTCCTCATATAAAAGCGGGTTTTATTTTTCCTACGATAAACAATACCAAAGTAATGCACTTTTTTCATTGTCTGAACCATTAATATATATCTATAGATTTTATTAGCTGACATTTTTAAATTACATGTATTGGTCCTCTACTTCGTTTTATTAAAGAATTATCATAGGATTAAAACTTGCCACACCCAGCTTTTTCAAGACCTACATCGCTAAATAACTTAACATGTCTTCTGAAACCGCTAAGCGCCTAGCATTAATATTTGGTATGTAACATTATTTTTGTAATTCTATTAAAATGTGATTCAAATAATGCCCCAGGGATCAAGCCTTACCACGTTTCAGGGTCCGAATTTTCACAGTCACAAATTGCTAGATATTACTACATACGGAGGGGGATGTATTTGACACTACTGTGACAATGTCTAGTTTGGTTTGACTGAAATACTAAATAATTCTATATAATAATAATTTATATTACAAAAAAATAGCTTTGGTGATTTCGAGTGCTGTATACATACATTCGTACATAAATGATTTGAAATGTGCTCGTGTGGCCCGTGGAGCAGCTCTTAAAGGCCTGGCTGATTAGTTAGAGCTACGTAAGTCCGTACTGCATCACAACTGTTTGCTGAACAGTTAGAGCTACGTTAGTCCGTACTGCGTAACAACTGTTTGCTGAACAGTTAGAGCTACGTTAGTCCGTACTGCATAACAACTGTTTGCTGAACAGTTAGAGCTACGTTAGTGCGTACTGCGTAACAACTGTTTGCTGAACAGTTAGAGCTACGTGTCCGTTCTGCGTAACAACTGTTTGCTGAACAGTTAGAGCAACGATAGTCCGTACTGCGTAACAACTGTTTGCTGAACAGTTAGAGCAACGATAGTCCGTACTGCGTAACAATTGTTTCTTAATGTATACACATGAGCCTCGCTCTTGGACTTGCGTAAAGTGTCGTCCCAGATTAGCCTGCTCGGTCTGCACATTGACACTTACCGCTTTTATGGTATTTTTATTTAAAGAAAGTCTCTTCTGGGAGAAAATCGAGTTTAGATGGATTGCACAAGCTCATCTGGGACGACAGTTACGCACATGAATGAAATCTTGTGTTCCCAGAACGAGGTTCATAAACCACAGAGATGATCGATATCGTTAACATTCGAGTTGCGTTCTGAGAAAACTGGGCATAATGCAGTCCGCACAGGCTAATCAGGGACGACACTTTCCGCTTTTATGACATATTTCGTTTAAATGAAGTCTCTTCTTAGCAAAAATCCAATTCATGCGGAAAGTATCGTCCCAGATTAGCCTGTGCGGACTGCACAGGCTAATCTGGGACGAAACTTAACGCGCATGCATTATGCCCAGTTTTCTCAGAACACGACTCATTCCATCTGCCATTTACGTACAGAAAATTACATGTGAAATCATATTGTTCACACGATTTATTCAAATCAATGTGTATCGAAAGACCCGAATTTCTTAGAAGAAAAATTACAATATTACATTTGTACAAGAAATAGTTATTTAAATAACATAAAATTGCATTGTTGTTTAAGTTCGGTAGATATACATTTCACAGATACCAGTGGAAAGCGCGTGTGTTCGCGGTGCTCCGAACGGAAATGTGCACTTCCGGGTATGGGTCGACTTTCACGTGTAGGCGACGTTTCTGCGTAAAAGATACACTGAGAATGTCACCTAACTGATGTGGATAGAATCTAACGAATTGTTCCACATGCTGTTGTTTTCCATTGAAAACGTCTTCGATTCTGAAATATGAGTCTTGTATGTACGTTTGTTTTAACACAAAATCATTCCTACTAACATCGTTGTCCGCAGTTGAAAATGCATGACAATTATATGCAAACTTCTCGTCTTTTATTTCACCGTCAACGTTTCCGCCATAGTATGACGTCATGACGTCGTTCGTTGCATCATTGTGAGACAGAAAAAATGTTGACTGGTTACTCGACATTCGGCGAATGTAAATCGCTAAGGCGTCATTCAATGCAGGATTGTTAGACAAAAAGATCGCAGTCTGGTTACTCGACTTCCCAAGGAACACATATGGCGTATGTCTCCACGTGCTAAGAATGTGCGTGTTGTTCGTTGAGCAGACGACGGTTTCTGACGACAGAGGGTGCGCGACGGTCAAATCGTTGTAGGGATTTGTCTCGACCGGTACATGTGCGGGAGGAAATATACCGTACGCCAGAAAACTTGCAGCTGCGAGCGACGAATAAATGAGCACGTCTGAAAAAAAGATAAATGCATTACCCTTTCTTTGCAAATTACGTTTTATGCAAAAAGGATTATCTATGTTTGGCGAGTACCTGTATTTGGGTAGTTCTTAAAATCGATCACATTGAAAAAACGTGTTGTTGATCGCAGCCTATAGTAAAAGGCGCTTTATTTTCATTGGTTACATTTAGAAAATGGCAACATTTTAATCATATTGAGTACAATTACCTATTTCTGAAGGCCATGTTGCAAAAAACTCGATATATATATTCTGGAATCAAGAGAATTCAGATATGAAGCACAGATTCAACACATAAGCCCCTCCCCCTAAAAAAATGCAACAAATAATCCACAGCGATCAGCATTGAGTATGCAATATGGATACATCTACGAACCCACATAGCTCCATATTGGGATATCCTAGCGGGTCTACCATTGGAGCCTCGTTCTGGGGAAACTTAGCTTAATACATAGGCGTAAAGTGTCATCAACGATTAGCCTGTGCATTCCGCAAATGCTTATAGGGACGACACTTTCCGCTTATAAGGAGTTTTCAATTTAAAGGAAATCTAAACGAAACTCAAATTAACGCTTACGTGTTGTCCCTGATTAGCCTGTACGGAATGGACAGGGAAATCTGGGGCGAAATTTTACGCACATGCATTAAGCGCAGTTTTACCAGAATGAAATTCATTGGATCCATGTGATCTCAATATCGTTTTAAGCAAACACTGACGGGACATTGATCCGAGACTCTCATGGTCCCGCCACTAAAATTGCAAACAGTTTTTGTATGTGTCCCCTATTGGTTTCAAGTCGTTTGGGGCTTACATGAAAACGTTATTTATGAGTTCAACTTACACAGACTGCGAAGTACTGCAAAGTACTGTGTAACATAATATAGTTGCTCTACTAAGTTCACATGACAATATTAAACGAATGATGTTAACTCATTTATGCCTAGCGTCTAGAAAAAGGCCTTGGCAAACAGCGTAGACCCAGATAGACGCCGCACGATGCGGCGTCTCATCAGGGTCTGCGCTGTTTGCTTAAAGGAATTTATGTAAGAAATATTCTAATTATAGAAATAACTATACAAGACATCCCTAATTTTTTTAATAAATTGTTCCATTTTAGAAGAATTGGAGAGTCCACTCGGCATGAATGGGTTCAACGTATGATGTTAATAGCCACAATTATTTTCCAGTCTGTAGCCCTGCTGAATTTTTTTTGACCAGCAAATGTCTGGTAGATACAGGTTTCCAACAACCATCATTTCGTTTAAACGAATTTATTAAAAGTCCAAGGCTTATTGAAACGCTTTCCGACAGGACCAGTACTCGGTTTCTTTAGGATCTCTCCGTAAGAACGCCCCACAGTTGGGATCGAATCCGTAACCTTACGGTTGCATGACAATAGGCGACCTAAAAACATCTAGAAATCAATTTAAATAAAACGTCAAAACTCAAATTGAATCATATTTAATAAATACTAATGTGAGCATACCTTGATTTGTATTGATCGGGTATACAAATGTTTCTTTTATATTATAATCACGTATATGTTATTTAGTTATACATGGGTGCGTTCAAACCTCAATATTAAAAAGATAACTCGTGTTTCCCACAGTCTGAAGTTTAAAAATATCAACGAAAAGGCATATGCTCAGTGGCTCGAAACAATCGTAGTGCAAAATTAATGGTTTTTGGTAAAGACGTGCCCGAGTTTAAATAGACCTCAAATAGTCAAAACCGGTCTTATATGTGCTGAACGGGTTCGTTTAAAGCAAATGTTAAGATAAAGTGTCTGGCAAGCTACCTGGGATTCGTATTTAGGAACTCCAACTGTAAATATCGTATAAATGGGTCATTCGCAATAAAGGCGACAGTTCTAATGGTTTTGAACAGAACCGCATACAGAGAGATATGAATTCCTTTTTGTTCTGAAGCTGTTTTCGGTGGGAAGGTACGGAAGGGATTCGGGATCTCAATATTTAAATTTTAAAATTTTAAAATGTTTAGCCCAGTTGGGTCGTTCTTCCTGATGAATGAATGCAGCAATTTAAAAGAAAGATGTTAGGCAAATGTTGTAAAGCTTAATTGAGCCTTTTACCGGACAAACTTTGCTTTATGCAATTTTCCCCCACAGCGCGATATAGACGGAAAATGCTATTTATAACTGTAAAAAATACCAGATTGTTTCCTTCTGCCAATGTCGAAAATCCCTTTGCTCATCCAGATGAAGTCCATCAGAATTGCAGCTTGTACACGCTGCATCTCGCCATTAAGTTTCACGGCGTTTTTTGGTTTTCCCGACGGACAACGATGAATGACAGAAACGGCTTACTGGAAGACGACACAGACAGAATTGTGTCGTGTTCTGAGAAAATATGGCTTAATGCATGTGCGAAAAGTGTCGTCCCAGATTAGTCTGTGCAGTCCGCTTTCATTGTATTTTTCGTTTGAATGAAGTCTCTTCTTAGCAAAAATCCAATTTACGCACATGCATTATGCCAAGTTTTCTCAGAACACGACACAATTGTTTGAGTTTTATGACGTTTTAACATGCAGTCCATTTTGCTGTGCATTCCATTTTGCTGTTAGTTTCATTATGATATACGCTTTGAATTTATGGCAAATTGTTGGTTCTGGGAACTACGTTCATGTATTATAAACATTTTTGACGTGGACTGTGTCCCGCATACATGGCCTATGGCCTAGATTTGTTGACTAATAAATCTGATAATTCAAAACATACAATTTAATCTCAAATAGTTTTTTTTTATTGACACGTCAAATAATATTATTGATTATGTTTGTTACTAAAATAAATCACTCTGTTCGTTTTGAGTTGGAGCCTGTTTGTATTCTACTCTATTCTAACGCATCATATCTTCTGGTCGTGAGTAAAAAAAACAACTCTGGCCTACAAGTATTATTTAATTAACAGTGAATCTGACATACAAGTCTTATTTAATTAACAGTGAATCCTCAACTGAATAGTAGTTTTCACATAAATCATGTTTATGATTATTTTATGAGAATTCTAAATATCGTTATATCGCTTTATTTTAATTGCATTCACTGCCATAGTACACAAAGCAGTATTTTACCTCTAGCCGACCATTGCTGTCCCCTTAGCGCACGCTGGAACAAGTGTTCTGACAGAGATCGGCACATTCTTATCTTTCATGACCGTGAACTATTCATTGACCTGACGAGACGAAGTCCATCGAATTCGCAAACTGGAGCGAGACATTATCGTTCACACGGGCATTTTCCGTGTTTGTTCCACTCTTTTTCGGCGTATCTGTGTTAAGCCAGCTCTTTATCTTACCTGACTTTTGTAAGTGTCCCATAAAATTCGAATGAAATTTCCCGCGGCTTAGTACGAATGAATACACTTCTTTTATTCCATTGGCTGATTTGAGTATACCACCAGAACATTGGAAACATATCCGCGTCTTTGTAACACTGTTTTACTGCATGAAACAATTTTATCTCTAATTAAAGGCTTAATAGATAGAACAGTTTCACATTCAATTCTCGACATCAATACAGTTTGTGCGTGAACCTTTTATTTTCAGAGGATTGCTTGCGCATAGGTACGGAAACGTATAATGGTACACCCCAATAATGTGGTCATGCCGGAATAATTTATATCGACTTACTGTGAAATAAAATGGTATGTCGACAAAGTTTTGTAGCTTTTCCTACGGAAACGTATATGGTACACCACAATAATGTGGTCATGCCGGAATAATTTATGTCGACTTACTGTGAAATAACATGGTATGTCGACATAGTTTTGTAGCTTTTCCCACCTTAATTCTACTCGTAATAACGACATTAAGTTGAAGTCTCTACGTAAATGTTTCCGGCTTTTCCCGAAAATATATTTGGTCGACATGATCTAAGTCGAAAAATCTACATAATTTTTGGCGTCATGCTCTTGTGAAAATGACTTGCCATCATAGTTTTAGTCGACACGATGAGTTATTTTTTACGCCATGGCACCTTTTTCATATCATGTCGTCGTAGAATTTTGACATCATCACTTTATTGCAACATTGGTTCCGGCGTCGAACAGATTTTTAGTTTCTGGTATATTCTTTCGAAACGCGCAAAACCTCAGACAGTCCATTTTTACATCAGGAATGCTTGGTATAAAGGTAAAAATAACATACACTGTTTGCAAACAATAAATATTAATGTGTTCGTTGGGTTTTATGAGCATTTAGAGAGCTTAAATCTCAATTGATTCATTTAGATATTTCTCTTCTACTAATACATGCAAAACGTGTGTTTAACGACTCACAACTTTTTTATAATTTCAGATTTGTGTGTCAGTGGCACTGATATATGTTGACTCATCGTTAGCTGTACTTTCAAATCAAGAAAGGGGTGTTTTGATTTCGCGTGATCACATACAGGGCTATACGCGTCCGGATATATGTGGATTTTTGCTTTTCCTTCACAACACTGCTCTCAGTTAGGGTCAACTGAAATGGCTACTGCGTAGGTTAGGGCTCAAAAGACGCAACGCGTCGTCTCCTCTTCCAGACGTTATACGAGCGATTCGTTCAGTATATAAAAGAGGGATGGCTGAATGTGGTTATACAACTATATGGAAACTGGTCAACACAACCACAAATGTCAAAGTAACCCAAGAAACAACAAGATGTGTATTGAAGGTAATTGATCCTGAGTGTGTTGCTTTCAGGTCTTCACATCGCCTGCGACGCAGAGTCTATACCAATAAAGGTCCTAATTTTACTATACACATTAATGGGTATGATAAGCTAAAGCCTTATGGAATTGCTATACACGGGGTGGTTGATGGATTTTCCAGATGCATATAATGGCTGGAGGCATGTTATTCGAATAACGACCCTCGAATTATTTCGGGCTTCTTTGTTAACGTTTTGAAACGGATTGGTCGCGTTCCAAGTCTGGTTCGTGGCGATGCAGGGACAGAAAACGTTTGGGTACGGGCTATGCAGATAGCGTTTAGGTTTAATGACAGACATAACATTTCTGGAATGAACAGTAACATGAATGGGAGATCCACTGGCAATCAAATAATTGAACATTTTGGGGTGAATTTAAGAGTCAGTTTTACTGGAGGAACTATTTTAAGGATATGGTAGACAGTGGCTTGCTTCGGATTGATGATCCTGTGCATTTAGAATGCTTGAGATTCTGTTTCATACCATTAATACAACATGATCTGAACTCTTTCACCCATCTATGGAATTCTCATCGGATTCGGCAGCAAAGACATGTGGAAGCACCAAATGGGATACCGATGGTAATGTACTACCAGCCTGAGGCGAATATAACCCGAAATTTTACATTTCGGCTTCCTTGCGAATTGGAAACCATTGATCGTATTCAAGAGAGATACTTTGTAAAGAAACCGCAGTTTGGGTGTAAAGATGACTTCATACCCGTCCTAGAACATGTGTGTGAAATGCAGCGGGAGCAACTGCCAATTCCTGAATCGATTGAAAGTGCGACTTCTTTTTTCTTGGCCTAGACTGAAATATTGGATGGTTACTAATTACATATGGAAAAAAAATGCTTAAAAAAATAGTTATATTTCGCAAATGTAATCGTTAAGTTAGTTTAGTTCAAGTAAGTTTCGTTTCGAGTTTTATTTACAATGTGTCGATAGGCAACACAAAATTGATATTCTTGTTATTGGAATTGAGCATAACGTAGAAAACTTTTTTTTTCTTTGTTAAATACATTCACTCATATTGTTGTACACATTTACAGACATTGCAAACTTGGTAAAAACAGATTAATCATGTTCTTAATTTCATTGTTAGATTGCAAAAGAATGAATAAAACGTCACCAACTGTTTGAAAACATGGCGGTTATTTAGTTATGAAATCCTCGTAAATTGTGGAATGTTCCTTTCAAAATATGGTTCTTTCAAAAGATTTATTAACATTTCTTTTCAAACTTCAATATATTAAACGAAATGACTGTTGTAAATCTTATATTTAATAATTACACGGGCGCAAATATATGATATGTTTGCTTTGTATTTTCTTACTTGAATTTCTGTTCCTTAAACTCTAGTGTACATGTATAAAGTACATGTTTCAAATAAATGTTCATACTGCAATGCGATCTTCATTTCTTTTAATGGTCAAATGATTCGTTTATGAGGAAATGGAAAATTATACAAATGTGACACAAAATTGGGCTATTTGTAGATTAATTTTAGGGCAAGTTAATGTGGTCGGTCTTTCTTCGTCGTCCGTCAAAATTTTCACTAAAGCGAAATCACCTACTCAGCTGTGTCAATAATACAAAAACATGAACAGTCTTCAAAGCTAGTACGGTTTTAGTTTGCTTTTATTTCCATATTATGTCCACATCGCACTTTATTTATCAAAATATTTTCAACAAGAGCTGTGTTTGTGAAACACAATGCCCCCTACTGCGCCGGTTTGAAGCCATATATTTTACCTTTGACCTTGAAGGATGACCTTGACCTTTCACCACTCAAAATGTGCAGCTCCATGAGATACGCATGCATGCCAAATATCGAGTTGCTATCTTTAATATTGCAAAATTTGACCCTTGACCTTGAAGGATGACATTGACCTTTCACCACTCAAAATGTGCAGCTCCATGAGATACACATGCATGCCAAATATCAAGTTACTATCTTCAATATTACAAAAGTTATGGGCAATGTTTAAGTTTTCGGACGGACGGACGAACGGACGGACGGACGAACAGACAGACTGACTGACGGACAGTTCAAAAACTATATGCCATCCTTCAGGGGCATAAAAAAGTTAAAATTTTCGAACGGACGGACGGACTGACGGCATATAGCAGTAGACTGACTGACGGACAGTTCAACTGCTATATGCCACCCTACCGGGGGCATAAATATTTGAATATTTGTTTACGAGCCCGTATAGTTTTATATGAGTTGTGATACACTTACCCTTTGACTTGCTCGGTCTATGTTCTGACCCTTTATATATAAACTCAACCGGATTATTAATGTGTTATTGAAAGCGAATTATGCATTTAATCGTCAATTATACGTGCAGGCATAATTGTAAAACGACAAAAATGCACGGCGAATATAAAAGTAACGCTTGACTTTAATGGCATTTTATTTTTCTTGCAGTTGATTACATAATTACAATTGCCCTATGTTTCACTAGTGTACATTATTCTGATTGGCTATAGTATATCATTTGACTAGGCTTTAATATTCAATGAAGCGAGCTGCCTCCACGAAGCGCACGAGGAAATCGAGCATCAAGCGTGGGACTACTTGGATTAATGATGCCACGTGCGACATGTACACAGTCGAAATGGAGGCGCTTGCTAAATTCATGCACCAATAAATCCCAAATTATATTGTCTTTTAGCCAAACCATTGTAAAACATATGCACATGCAGAGTGATAATTGTAATTACATGTAGAAGGATTGAAACGCTCGTATTTTCGCTTCGCTGATGTAAGTAGGTTAGTTTTGGTATTTAATTCGGCTTTATGCAAATTAGTTCCTCACAAAAACATGCACATTTTCAACTAGAGACAACTAAACACCCTACGTTTAAAAGACCAGAAAGCGCGTACAAGATAACACTTTAACAGCTGCAGTGAAGCATCAAGCAGATACTATAATAATGAGCATTAAAATCCGATTCAATAACAACTTTATTCAGAATTAACAAAAGTTGAGCTTTAAATCTTCGCATAGAAGCTAATAATTTAAATTATAAATCTCTAATTCTAAATATCAAATTTAAAAAGCTGATTTATAAAACAACATAACAGCTAATGAGTTTCAGTCTGTTCTTCAGTATCTATTCAGAAAAAGTAAGACAAATGAAAACAAAGTTAAGAACATGTCCTCAAACAACAAAACCAAGTAACACAAACAAGAGGGCTAAGAGGCCCTGGGTCGCTCACCTGAGGGAATGAGATGAAAAGAAAGACGATCGAATTAAACTCGTGTGCAAATAATTTAGGACATTTATATGACAAAGGCTGACTTCAAGTCAAGTTTAAGGTCTTCCAAAGTATTTAAGATAAGCATATATAGACAATTACCCGACCCCCTGGTAGACATGGTTACCCGACCCCCTGGTCGACATGGTTTACCCGACCCCCAGGTAGACATGGATTACCCGACCCCCTGGTAGACATGGTTTACCCGACTCCCTGGTAGACATGGTTTACCCGATCCCCTGGTAGACCTGGTTTTACCCGACCCCCTGGTAGACATGGTTACCCGACCCCCTTGTAGACATGGTTACCCGACACCCTGGTAGACATGGTTTAATGCGACCCCCTGGTAGACATGGTTACCCGACTCCCTGGTAAACATGGTTTACCCGACCCCCAGGTAGACATGGTTTTACCCGACCCCCTGGTAGACATGGTTTACCTGACTCCCTGGTAGACATGGTTTTTAATACTGATTGACCAGAACCATTTTACAACTCAAAAGTGTCAAGGAAACAAACGTTTTGACGAAAGTTCATGAAGATTCGGCTAGAAATGCAAGTTCTAGAGTTTTCACATGTTTGCATTATAAACAAAAATAGAAAACTGCCCCACCCCCTGTCGGCCAATTTTTGTCCCCACCTATCAGTACCAATTTCGAACTTGTCTGAAAATTCAAGTATACCTATTTTGTGACTAAGTTTCATAATGATTGGCAAAAAAAAGTGTTCACATGTCCGGAAAACTGCCCCGACCATGGCGACCATGTTTTCAACCGACCAGAACCATTTTCGAATTCAAGAAGCGACATATCATTTACACAAACATTTTGGCAAAGTAAATGTGACTTCTAGAGTATTCACAAGGTCTTTATTTTTTGACCAAGTGACCTTGTTTTCGACCCCGCATGACCAGTTTAGAACTCTATTGAGGTATGACTTGGACCAATGTCCTGACAAAGTTTCATGAAGATCGGACCTGAAATGCGGTCTCTAGTGTTCACAAGCCAAAGGTTCAAGACGGACACAGGTCGATCAAATATCACCATGAGCACTAAAGAGCTTATGTGAGCTAAACACTGGGCAGCCAATGTGTTGACATAGTCATTGAAATGACCAAAAGCTGTTGATGGACGGAGCGCTCTACTTTTCCGTCACGTGTGTGTGTGTGTGTGTGTGCGTGCGTGCGTGCGTGCGGTGTGTGCAAGCGTGCGTGCGTGCGTGCATGCGTGCGTGCGTTTATGTATGTATGTATGTATGTATGTGTGTGTGTGTGTGTGTGTGTGTGTGTGTGTGTGTGTGTGTGTGTGTGTGTGTGTGTGTGTGTGTGTGTGTGTGTGTGTGTGTGTGTGTGTGTGTGTGTGTGTGTGTGTGTGTGTGTGTGTGTGTGTGTGTGTGTGTGTGTGTGTGTGTGTGTGTGTGTGTGTGTGTGTGTGTGTGTGTGTGTGTGTGTGTTTGTGTGTGTGTTGTGTGTGTGTGTGTGTGTGTGTGCGTGCGTGCGTGCGTGCGTGCGTGCGTGCGTGCGTGCGTGTGTGTGTGTGTGTGTGTGTGTGTGCATGCATGTATGTATGTACGTATGTACACATGTGACCATATGAGCATCTTGGTACTTCTATATGTTTTAATACAAATTCAATTAGTCGCTGCTGAGTGCAGAAACCTAAAAGGTTATACCTTATAGTGCCTATGGTATCAAAGGGCAATAACTCATCGAATCAGAATGATTATCATTGACATGAATAACATTGTTTTGTAGTTTTATTCAAATGTTTTCAGAATTATAGAAATGGTTAAAGTTTAAAAAAAAAACATTTGAACGTCAATCATTTGGAGAAAAATATATATTATAAACATACATACACTATTGGCAATAACTCATCGAATCAGAATGATTACATTGACATGAATAACAGAGTTTTGTACTTTCATTCAAATGTTTTGAGAATTATGGAAAAGGTTAAAGTTAAATAAAGAAGAGCTGTCTCCATTGCATGACATATGCCCCCGAAAAATGCTTTGATAGAAGTTATTAGTATTTTTCGAAAGCTAAACGCTGATTTTGAAACCTAAACGCGGACTTTAAGTTCATGGTCAAGGTCAAGTCAAAGGTGTCAAAATGTGTGTGCGTGTGGTAAGGTCTTGTCCATATACACATGCTCACCAAATATGAAGGTTACATCTGAACCGACATAGAAGTTATGAGCATTTTTTGAAACCCTAATGCAGGTTTTGAAACCCAAACGTGGACCTTAAGTTCAAGGTCAAGGTTAAAGGGGTCAAAGTGTGTGTGCGTATAGAAACGCCTTGTACATATGCACATGCATACCAAATATGAAGGTTACATCTGAAGCGACATAGAAGTAATGAGCATTTTTCTAAAAAGTATGACGGACAGTCCGATCACTATATGCCCTCCTTCGGGGCAATAAAAATATCAAAAAAAACAAAAAAAAACATTTGACCTCCATCATTTGGAGAATAATATATCATAAACATAAAAACATTATCCTTGAAATGATATCCTTGCCAAATACATTGTGTTTATGGATAGGTGTAGAACCAAAAGAAAAGGTATAAGTGAAGGGTTGTGCCTTTCCTCAATTTGTTTTTTTAACTCATTTGTACCTATTATGGGTTTGCAGACAATAAAATGCAGTTATTACAGATTCCCTTGGTGCATATCAAAGGAATTACTTAATAATGAATCAAATTAATGACCTTTGACCTCAATGTGTGACCTTAACCTTAGACACTAGGATTATGGGTGTTGAATGTGAAGCACCCCCAGATGATTGAGAACAACCATGGCAAGTTTCATAGCTCTGACTCATGTGTTAATGGAGATAAAGCTCTAAACTTATATCACAAAGCATTTTTTTAAGATATAAAGGGCCATCACTCCATTATTAACAGATGGCGTACAATGCAATTTGGCGTGCATCACCCTCTTATACATTTATATACTCATACCAAGTTTCAATAGAATCCGCCACAGCACTTCCAAGGTATGGCTCCGGACACAAAAGTGCCGGACGGACGGACGGACAGCGCCAAAACAATATCCCGCCGCCTATGGCGGGGGATAACAAAGTCAAGATTAACAAAAGACATATCATGTTTAAACTTAAAAAAAAAATGTCTCTCAATTTGGTTTATCTAAAAGAACTGAACAAAAGTGTCACTATCTATGTAAAAGCCATACAGCACTAGTGATTGGATGAATCGTACTGAAAGTACTGAAGAACGCTCAATAGAACATTTGCGTTAAAAACTGAACTAAAAATGAGCAAAAATAAACAAAACAATATAGCACAATAAAAACTGAACTGAAATGTTATTTCACAGTAAGTCGATATAAACTAATCCGGCATGACCATATTATTTGGGTACCATATACGCTTCCATAATTTTTAAACAACGCCATTTGTCCACATACATTATATCGACTCTTTTAGTTAAATCGCCATGTCAACATTATGTTACTTGTAAGTCATCAAGATATATGCCGTCATACAGTAAACAACACAGAAACAGTTAAATTTACAAGACGGATAAAGGTTAAAATATCGTCAGAGATTTAGGCTCTTATGCCAACATGCGGGTTGTTTAAGTCTCTTATGTCGGCAAATCAACATAATTTTAGGCGTCATGCTCTTTTGAAAATGACATGCCATCGTAGTTTAAGTCGACATGATGAGTTATTTTTGACGACATGACACCTTTTTCATATCATGCCGTCATATAATGTTGACATCATCACAGTATCAGGGTGTACCATATACTACGGAAACGTATATGGTACACCCCAATAATGTGGTCATGCCGGAATAATTTATATCGACTTACTGTGAAATAACATGGTATGTCGACATAGTTTTGTAGCTTTTCCCACCTTAATTTTACTCGTCATAACGACATTAAGTTGAAGTCTCGACGTAAATGTGTCAGGCTTTTCCCGAAAATATGTTTGGTCGACATGATCTAAGTCGACAAATCTACATAATATTTGGCGTCATGCTCTTGTGAAAATGACTTGCCATCATAGTTTTAGTCGACAAGATGAGTTATATTTTTGCGCCATGACACCTTTTTCATATCATGTCGTCATAAAATTTTGACATCATCACATTATTGCAACATTGGTTCATGACTTCCGGGCGTCAAACAGAATTTTAGTTTCTGGTATATTCTTTCGAAACACGCAAGACCTCAGACAGTCCATTTTTACAGTAGGAATGCTTGGTATAAACGTAAAAATAACATACACTGTTTGCAAACAATACATATTTATGTGTTCGTTGGGTTTTATGAGCATTTAGAGAGCTTAAATCTCGATTGATTCATTTAGATATTTCTCCTTAACTAATACTTGCAAAACGTGTGTTTAACGACTCACAACTTTTTTATATTGCAGAGTTGTGTCTTAGTGGTACTGATATGTGTTGACTCATCGTTAGCTGTACTTTCAAATCAAGAAAGGGATGCTTGGATTTCGCGTTATCACAAACAGGGCTATACGCGTCTGGATTTATGTGGATTCTTGCTTTCCTGCACAACACTGCTCTCAGTTTGAGTAACCTGAAACGTATACTGCGAAGGTTAGGGCTAAAAAGACGCAACGCGTCGTCTCCTCTTCCAGACGTTATACGAGCAATTCGTTTAGTATATAAAAGAGGGATGGCTGAATGTGGTTATAAAACTATATGAAAACTGGTCAACACAATCACAAATGTCAAAGTTACCCAAGAATCAACAAGGTGTTATTGAAGGTAATTGATCCTGAGGGTGTTGCTCTTAGGTCTGCACTTCGCCTGCGACGCATAGTCTATACCAATAAAGGCCCTAATTTTACTAAACAAATTGATGGGTATGTTACGCTAACAACTTTTGAAATTGTTATACACGGGGCGGTTGATGGATTTTCCAGATGCATGTTATGGCTGGAGGCATGTTATTCGAATAATGACCATCGAATTATTGCGGGCATCTTTGTTAACTTTGTGAAACGGATTGGTCGCGTTCCACGTCTGGTTCGTGACGATGCAGGGACAGAAAACGTTTAGGTACGGGCTATGCAAATAGCGTTTAGGTTTAATGACAGAGATAACATGTCTGGAATGAACAATTACATGACTGGGAGATCCACTGGTAATCAAAGAATTGAACGTTTTTGGGTAAATTTAAGAGTCAGTTTTACTGTGTTTTGGAGGAACTATTTTAAGGACATGGTACACAGCGGCTTGCTACGGATTGATGATCCTGTGTATTTAGAATGCTTGAGATTCTGTTTCATACCATTAATACAACATGATCTGAACTATTTTACCCATCTATGGAATTCTCATCGGATTCGGCAGCAAAGACACATGGAAGCACCAAATGGGATACCGACGGTAATGTACTAGCAGCCTGAGGCGTATGGAACCAGATAATTTTTAATTCGGCTTTCTTGCGAATTGGAAACCATTGATCGTATTCAAGAGAGATACTTTGTAAAGAAACCGCAGTTTGGGTGTAAAGATGACTTCATACCCGTCCTAGAACATGTGTGTGAAATGCAGCGGGAGCAACTGCCAACTTCAAAATCGATTGAAAGTGCGACTTCTTTGTTCTTGGCCTTGACTGAAATATTGGATGGTTACTAATTTCATATGCAAAAATATATGCTTAAAAAAGAAAAGTGGTTATATTTTGCAAATTTAATCTTTAAGTTAGTTCAAGTGAGTTTGGTTTCGAATTTTATTTACAATGTGTCGATGATCAACAAAAAATTGACATTCTTGTTATTGGAATTGATCATGAAGTAGTTAAACGTTGTTTTTTTTCTTTGCTAAAATAAATTCACTAGTATTGTTGTACACATTTAAAGACATTGCAAACTTGGCAAAAACAGATTAATCGTGTTCTTCATTTCATTGTTAGATTGCAAAAGAATGAATTAAACGTCACTTATTGTTTGAAAACATGGCGGTCATTTAGTTATGAAATCCTCGTAAATTGTGGTAAGTTCCTTTCAAAATATGGTTCTTTCAAAAGATTTATTAACATTTCATTTCAAACGTCAATATTTTAAACGAAATGACTGTTGTAAATCTTATATTTAATATTTACACGGGCACAAATATGTTTATTTTGTATTTTCTTACTTGATTTTCTGTTCCTGAAACTCTAGTGTACATGTATATATTACATGTTTGAAATAAATGTTCATTCTGCAATTCGATCTTAATTATTTTTTTAATGGTCAAATGATTCGTTTATGAGGAAATGGAAAATTATTAAAATGTGACACAAAATTGGGCTATTTGTAGATCAATTTCAGGGCTAGTTAATGTGATCGGTCTTTCTTCGTCGTCCGTCAAAATTTTTACTAAAGCGAAATCACCTACTCAGCTGTGTCAATGGCTTCAACCCGGCAAAGTAGGGGCATTGTGTTCGTGAAACACAATGCCCCCTACTTTGCCGGAATGAAGCCATATATTTTACCTTTGACCTTGAAGGATGACCTTGACATTTCACCACTCAAAATGTGCATCTCCATGAGATACGCATGCATGCCAAATATCGAGTTGCTATCTTTAATATTGCAAAATTCGACCCTTTACCTTGAAGGATGACCTTGACCTGTCACCACTCAAAATGTGCAGCTCCATGAGATACACATGCATACAAAATATCTTCAATATTGCAAAAGTTATGGGCAATGTTAAAGTTTTCGGACGGACGGACGAACGGACGGACGGACTGACGGACGAACAGACAGACTGACAGTTCAAAAACTATTTGCCACCCTTCAGGGGCATAAAAAGTTTAAGTTTTCTGACGGACTGACAGACGCCATATATTTGACATTTGACCTTGAAGGATGATCTTGACCTTCACTTTTCACTACTCAAAATGTGCAGCTTCATGAGATACACATGCATGCAAAATATCAAGTTGCTATCTTCTATATTGAAATAGTTATGGCCAATGTTAAAGTTTTCGGACGGACGGACAGACGCCATATATTTGACGTTTGATCTTGAAGGATGACCTTGACCTTCACCGTTTGCCACTCAAAATGTTCAGCTTCTAAAGATACACATGCATGCAAGATATCATGTTGCTATCTTGAATATTGAAAAAGTTATGGCGAATGTTAAAGTTTTCGGACGGACAGACGCCATATATTTGACATTTGACCTTGAAGGATGACATTGACCTTCACTTTTCACCACTAAAATGTGCAGCTCCACGAGATGCACATGTATGACACATATCAAGTTGCTATGTTCAATATTGAAAAAGTAATGGCCATTTAAGTTTTCGGACGGACGGACGCACACACTGACTGACGGACAGTTCAACTGCTATATGCCACCCTACCGGGGGCATAAAAATTTGAATATTTGTTTACGAGCCGGTATAGTTTTATATGAGTTGTGTCTACTTGTGATACACGTACCTAGATTGGTCTATGGTCTGACCCTATATATATTGTTATTGAAAGCGAATTATGCATTTGATTGCCAATTATACGTTCAGTCATCATTGTAAAACGACAAAAATGCACGGCGAATATAAAAAGTAACGCTTGACTTTAATGGCATTTTATTTTTCTTGCAGTTGATAACATAATAACAATTGCCCTATGTTTCACTAGTGTACATTATTCTGATTGGCTATGGTATATCATTTGACTGAGCTTTAATATTCAATGAAGCGAGCTGCCTCCTCGAAGCGCACGATGAAATCAAGCATCAAGCGTGGGAGTACTTGGATTAATTATGCCACTCGCGACATGTACACAGTCGAAAAGGCTCTTACTAAATTCATGCACGAATTAATCCAAAATTATATTGTCCCTTTGCCAAACCATTGAAAACATATGCACATGCAGACTGATAATTGTAATTACATGTATAAGGATTGAAACGCTCGTTTCTTCGCGTCATCGATGTAAGTAGGTTAGTTTTGGTATTTAATTTGGCTTAATGCAAATTAGTTCCTCACAAAAAATGCACATTGTAAACTAGAGACAACTAAACATCTTACATTTAGAGGACCGGAAAGCGCGTTCAAGATAACACTTTAATAGCTGCAGTGATGCATCAAGCAGATACTATAATAGTGAGCATTAAAATACGATTCAATTTCAGATTTAACAAAAGTTGAGCTTCAAATCTTCGCATAAAAGCTGAAGTTTAAATTATAAATCTCTAATTCTAAATATCAAATTTAAAAAGATGATTTATAAAACAACATACCAGCTTATGAGTTTCAGTCTGTTCTTCAGTATTTATTCAGAAAAAGTAAGACAAATGAACTAAAGTTAATGACATGTCCTTAAACAACAAAAACAAGTAACACAAACAAGAGGGCTAAGAGGCCCTGGATCGCTCACCTGAGGGAATGATATAAAAAGAAAGACGAGTTAAACTCGTGTGCAAAGAATTTAGAACATTTATATGACAAAGCTGACTTCAAGTCAAGGTTAAGGTCTTCCAAAGTATTTAATATAAGCATATATAGACAATAACCCGACCCCCTGGTAGACATGGCCCGACCCCCTGGTAGACATGGCCCGACCCCCTGGTAGACATGGCCCGACCCCCTGGTAGACATAGTCCGACCCCCTGGTAGACATGGTCCGACCCCCTGGTAGACATGGTCCGACCCCCCTGGTAGACATTGCCCGACCCCCTGGTAGACATGGTCCGACCCCCTGGTAGACATGGCCCGACCCCCTGGTAGACATGGCCCGAGCCCTTGGTAGACATGGTTAGCCGATCCCCTGGTAGACATGGTCCGACCCCCTGGTAGACATGGTTTACCCGACCCCCAGGTAGACATGGCCCGACCCCCTGGTAGACATGGTTTACCCGACCCCCTGGTAGACATGGCCCGACCCCCTGGTAGACATGGTTTACCCGACCCCCTGGTAGACATGGCCCGACCCCCTGGAAGTCATGGTTTACCCGACCCCCTGGTAGACATGGCCCGACCCCCTGGTAGACATGGTTTACCCGACCCCCTTGTAGACATGGCCCGACCACCTGGTAGACATGGTTTACCCGTTCCCCTGGTAGACATGGCCCGACCCCCTGGTAGACATGGTTTACCCGACCCCCTGGTAGACATGGCCCGACCCCCTGGTAGACGTGGTTTACCCGACCCCCTGGTAGACATGGCCCGACCCCCTGGTAGACATGGTTTACCCGACCCACTGGTAGACATGGCCCGACCCCCTGGTAGACATGGTTTACCCGACCCCCTGGTAGACATGGCCCGACCCCCTGGTAGACATGGTTTTTAATACTGATTGACCAGAACCATTTTACAACTCAAAAGTGTCAAGGAAACAAAAGTTTTGACTAAAGTTCATGAAGATTGGGCTAAAATTGAAACTTCTAGAGTTTTCACATATCTGCATTATAAACAAAAAGAGAAACTGCCCCATCCCCTGGCGGCCAATTACCCCCCCCCCCCCCCCCCCCCCCCCCCCCCGTATCAGTACCAATACCAATATCGAACTTGTCTGAAAAATTAATAATACCAGTTTTCTGACTAAGATTCATAATGATTGGCAAAAAAGTAATTTTAAGGGTGTTCACAAGCTTCTTTTACTACATAAAATATATGGAAAATGACCCCATGGTGGCCATGTTTTTGACGGACCATAACCAGTTTCAAACAAACTATACATATAGAGAAAACTGCCCCTGCCCCTGAAAGCCATATTTCCCCACCGATCTTGACAATTTTCGTACTCGTCCATGATTTAAATAAAACCATCGCAAGGTCTTTATTCGTTGACCAAGTGACCTTGTTTTCGACCCAACATGACCAGTTTAGAACTCAGTTGAGGTATGATTTGGACCAATTTCCTGACAAAGTTTCATGAAGATCGGACAAGAAATGCGGTCACAAGGCAAAGGTTCACAACGGACACAGGTCGATCGAATATCACCATGAGTACTAAAGAGCTTATGTGAGCTAAACACTGGGCAGCCAATTTGTTGACATAGGCATTGAAAGGACCAATATGTATGTATGCATGTATGTATGTATGTATGCATGTATGCATGTATGCATGTATGCTTGTATGTATGTATGTATGTATGTATGTATGTATGTATGTATGTATGTATGTATGTATGTCTGTATGTCTGTATGTCTGTATGTATGTATGTATGTATGTCTGTATGTCTGTATGTCTGTATGTATGTATGTATGTATGTATGTATGTATGTATGTATGTATGTATGTATGTATGTATGTATGTATGTATGTACATATGTGACCATATGCGCATCTTGGCACTTCTATATTTTTAATACAAATTCAATTAGTGGCTGCTGAGTGCAGAAACCTTAGAGATTATACCTTATAGTGCCTATAGCATTAAAGGGCAATAACTCATCGAATCAGAATGATTAACATTGACATGAATAACATTGTTTTGTAGTTTTATTCAAATGTTTTCAGAATTATAGAAATGTTTAAAGCTAAAAAACAACAACATTTTAACGTCAATCATTTGGAGAAAAATATATCATAAACATACAAATATTATTTTCAATAACACATCGAATCAGAATGACGAATCAGAATGATTACATTGACATGAATAACAGTGTTTTGTACTTTCCTTCATAAAGAAGAGCGGTCTAAATAGGATGACATATGCCGCCGAAAAATGCTTTGACAGAAGTTATTAGATTTTTTCGAGACCTAAACGCTGATCTTGAACCTTAACGCGGACCCTTAGTTCAAGGTCAAGGTCAAGTCAAAGTTGTCAAAAATTGTGTGCGTATGGTAAGGTCTTGTCCATATACACATGCATACCAAATATGAGGGTTACATCTGAAGCGACATAGAAGTTATGAGCATTATTTGAAACCCTAACGCAGATTTTGAAACCCAAACGCGGACCCTAAGTTCAAGGTCAAGGTCAAAGCGGTCAAAATGTGTGTGCGTATGGAAAGACGTTGTACATATACTCATGCATACCAACTATGAAGGTTACCTCTGCAGCGACATAGAAGTTATGAGCATTATTTGAAACCCTAACACAGATTTTGAAACCCAAACGCGGACCCTAAGTTCAAGGTCAAGGTCAAAGCGGTCAAAATGTGTGTGCGTATGAAAAGACCTTGTACATATACAAATGCATACCAAATATGAAGGTTACATCTGAAAGTACTGAAGTACGCTCAATAGAACATTTGCGTTAAAAACTGAACTTAAAATGAGCAAAAATAAACAAAACAATATAGCGCAATAAAAACTTAACTATATAGGATCTTGCATGAATGGTCGTTTTGTATTGAATTTATTAAACGAGTCATCTAAATGAAGATAAAAACGAGGCTTAAAACATGACCAACAAAATGCTTTAAAACACACATGTATTCCCCTCCGTGCCATATAGAGGAAAGGTCAATATCTATAACGAAGCAGCAATGCGGTCATTGTGTGTACCTGAGCATGAGAAGTAGGTCTGGACGAACAATCGTGTTTTTTGTTGTTGTACTCAAGCAGTTACATTAAATTATTAAATAAAGGCAACCGACGCGGAAAACATTAAAAGTCGCACATACTGGACAGATATGTCAAATGAGGCCATGTTTCTTTTGATTATTTTGACAGCGCGTACGAATATCTTTTAAGTGATTCGGCTAATTTGCATTGTTATATACTAGTAAACGAAATTGAGCATTACGTTATTTCACTCCTGGAGCGTCAGTCATGTTATAAAAAATGTTATTTCACAGTAAGTCGATATAAACTAATCCGGCATGACCATATTAATTGGGTACCATATACGCTTTCATATTTTTTAAACAACGCCCTTTGTCCACATAAATTATATCGACTCCTTTAGTTATATCGCCATGTCAACATTATGTTACTTGCAAGTCATCAATTTATATGCCGTCATACAGTAAACAACACAGAAATAGTTAAATTTACATGACGGCTAGGTTCAAATATCTTCAGAGATTTAGGCTCTGATGCCAACATGCGGGTTGTTTAAGTCTTGACAACTTATCTTATGTCGACAAATCAACATAATTTTAGGCGTCATGCTCTTTTGAAAATGACTTGCCATCGTAGGTTTAGTCGACACGATGAGCTATTTTTGACGACATGGCACCTTTTTTATATCATGCCGTCATATAATGTTGACATCATCACAGTATCAGGGTGTACCATATACGTTTCCATAATATACGTTTCCATACTTTCCCACCTGAATTCTACTCGTCATAACGACATTAAGTTGAAGTCTCGACGTAAATGTCTCCGGCTTTTCCCGAAAATATATTTGGTCGACATGATCTAAGTCGACAAATCTACATAATTGTTGGCGTCATGCTCTGGTGAAAATGACTTGCCATCATAGTTTTAGTCGACACGATGAGTTATTTTTAAGCCATGAAACCTTTTTCATATCATGTCGTCGCAGAATTTTGACATCATCCCATTATTGCAACATTAATTCATGACTTCCGGCGTCGAACAGATTTTTAGTTACTGGTATATTCTTTCGAAACACGCAAGACCTCAGACAGTCCATTTTTAAAGCAGGAATGCTTGGTATAAAGTTAAAAATAACATACAATGTTTGCAAATAATAAATATTAATGTGTTCGTTGGGTTTTATGAGCATTTAGAGAGCTTAAATCTCGATTGATTCATTTATATATATATCTCTTCAACTAATACATGCAAAACGTGTGTTTAACGACTCACAACTTTTCTATATTGCAGATTTGTGTCTCAGTGGCACTGATGTATGTTGACTCATCGTTAGCTGTACTTTCAAATCAAGAAAGGGATGTTTGGATTTCGCGTTATCACATACAGGGCTATACGCGTCTGGATATATGTGGATTCTTTCTTTTCCTACACAACACTGCTCTCAGTTTGAGTCAACTGAAACGGATACTGCGTAGGTAAAGGGCTCAAAAGACGCAACGCGTCGTCTCCTCTTCCAGACGTTATACGAGCGATTCGCTCAGTATATAATCGAGGGATGGCTGTATGTGGTTATAAAACTATATAGAAACTGGTCAACACAACCACAAATGTCAAAGTAACCCAAGAAACAACAAGGTGTGTATTAAAGGTAATTGATCCCGAGGGTGTTGCTCTCAGGTCTGCACATCGCCTGCGACACAGAGTCTATACCAATAAAGGTCCTAATTTTACTATACACATTGATGGGTATGATAAGCTAAAGCCTTTTGGAATTGCTATACACGTTGCGGTGGATGGATTTTCCAGATGCATATTATGGCTGGAGGCATGTTATTCGAATAATGACCCTCGAATTATCGCGGGCTTCTTTGTTAACTTTGTGAAACGGATTGGTGGCCTTCCACGTCTGGTTCGTGGCGATGCAGGGACAGAAAACGTTTGGGTACGGGCTATGCAGATAGCGTTTAGGTTTAATGACAGAGATAACATGTCTGGAATGAACAGTTACATGACTGGGAGATCCACTGGCAATCAAAGAATTGAACGTTTTTGGGTAAATTTAAGAGTAAGTTTTACTGTGTTTTGGAGGAACTATTTTAAGGATATGGTAGACAGCGGATTGCTTCGGATGATCCTGTGCATTTAGAATGCTTGGGATTCTGTTTCATACCATTAATACAACGCGATCTGAACCCTTTCACCCATCTATGGAATTCTCATCGGATTCGGCAGCAAAGACATGTGGAAGCACCAAATGGGATACCGATAGTAATGTACTACCAGCCTGGGGCGTATGGAACCCGAGATTTTTCATTTCGGCTTCCTTGCGAATTGGAAACCATTGATCGTATTCAAGAGAGATAAGTTGTAAAGAAACCGCAGTTTGGATGTAAAGATGACTTCATACCCGTCCTAGAACATGTGTGTGAAATGCAGCGGGAGCAACTGCCAATTCCTGAATCGATTGAAAGTCCAACTTCTTTGTTCTTGGCCTTGAATGAAATATTGGATGGTTACTAATTACATATGCAAAATATATGCTTAAAAAGTGGTTATATTTTGCAAATTTAATCGTTAAGTTCGTTTAGTTCAAGTAAGTTTCGTTTCCAGTTTTATTTACAATGTGTCGATAAGAAACACAAAATTGATATTATTGTTATTGGAATTGATCATGAAGTAGTTAAACGTTTTTTTTTCTTTGCTAAAATAAATTCACTCATATTGTTGTACACATTTACAGACATTGCAAACTTGGCAAAACAGATTAATCATGTTCCTCATTTCATTGTTAGATTGCAAAAGAATGAATGAAACGTCACTAATTGTTTGAAAACATGGCGGTCATTTAGTTATGAAAGCCTCGTAAAGTGTGGAATGTTCCTTTCAAAATATGGTTCTTTCAAAAGATTTATTAACATTTCATTTCAAACTTCAATATATGAAACGAAACGACTGTTGTAAATCTTACATTTAATATTAACACGGGCGCAAATAAATGATATGTTTATTTTGTATTTTCTTACTTGACTTGCTGTTCCTGAAACTGTAGTGTATATAGTACATGTTTGAAATAAATGTTCAAACTGCAATACGATCTTTATTTTGTTGAATGGTCAAATAATTCGTTTTTGAGGAAATGGAAAATTATTCAAATGTGACACAAAATTGGGCTATTTGTAGATCAATTTTAGGGCTAGTTAATGTGATTGGTCTTTCTTCGTCGTCCATCAAAATTTTCACTAAAGCGAAATCACTTACTCAGCTGTGTCAATATTACCAAAACATGAACAGTCTTTAAAGCTAGTAAGGTTGCTGTTTGCTTTTATTTCCATATTATGTCCACATCGCACATTATTTATCAAAATATTTTCAAAAATGTGAAATATTTGGTTTATATGGTCCGATATAGATCGGTCTATGTTCTGACCCTATATATATATATATAGATTATAATAAATTATTAGATTATATATATAATATGTATGTATTAATATATACAATTGTCTGCATTCATTATTTCGGTTCCTTATCTAAAAGTCTTAAAAAAGCATTTTCGGACTTGATGTATATATTAACAACATCCGTACAAGCTTAATTGTAATCTTCATTACTTGTATTTGCATATCTTTATCATCAAAAACCCACGTTAAAGGCATATCATGAATGTCGTTTATCTATTTAGTCATTTTTTCATCAAACATTTAGTTTTCTCTACTATTTTAGAATCGGATCTACCTAATAAATATACGCGAAATATCAAAGGGTAGTGTAAACATATTACAGCGGGTATTTGTGATATGTTGTTAAATAGAGACAAGCTATTATATGCAATTAGTGTATTTAAATGACCATTTACGAATTTGGATCAAACCAATGCGATGGTATTTCTTGATAAGCTGCTTTTGTGGGTGACCGATGGCCGATTTTGTATCGCAGTAGCATCTTTTACCGAAATGAACCAGATTACCGATTGAACCTGAACAATTAATGTAAGATTGAGATAGCAATTGTATTCATGGTCGTACAAAATAAAAGTAATCTTTAAAGATAGAACGTGATTTATGATAAAGGAAACACCATCCAGTTCAAAGTGGCGAGTAAATTTGACTTTGACATTGGCTTAGGGGAAAATGTTTTGTAAAATAAGAAACTGTTTAATCTTTGTAGGTCATTTGAAACTGACTTTCATGAATCTTATAAATATTCCATGTCGTATACAAAATAGCTTACTGAAAGAAAAGAGCCCTTAACTAAGCATATGGTCGAGTAAACCACGTGTACCGTAATTTTAAAAAAGGTTCTCGTTTTAATGTCCAAGCAGATGTGCAATTATTATTTTTTGATACATTTTATTAACAAACGCCAAGCATCCTATTCGAATATGTAATTGACGTGAGAGAATCGCAAGTTATAAATTATCTATATGACTATAGGAAGCACACCGTTTCAGTCTTAAAAATGTTTAAATTCTTGTCATTCAAAAAAGTTATGATTTGTTCAATAATAAACAAGAAACATGTTCTGAAAAATAAAGTAGTTACTAGATTTACCAGAAGTCACCTCCTGTACGTCGATAATCCAAACTGTGTAGGATAATTCAAACTGAAGAAAAAATCGCGACAGAAATAAAGACCCCAGTCATTTATTTATAAGAACACGTTTATTTAAGGTAAGTTTTGACATAATAAACGTTTCTTTTTGATAAAATGTTATTTTCCGGATACAATGCTCTAATTACCCCATAACAATTGAAAACAATTAAATCGAAATAAAATGAATATGTTTGAAAATCTGGAAAAAGTAAATGAAATTGTCGAAAGTTTGAAGCCGAAAACAATTATAATCGAATATTTTTTTTATGTTTTAATGCTTGGACTTATGTATTTACCTTTAATATATGTATTTACAAAATTTGATTTGCGTAAATGCTCGAAAACGCAATATATTCGTATTTGTTTGGGACAAGAATATACCAATTGGATAATGACCTAACTAGTGTATGGATAATTCCAAACTAACATTAGGAAGTCGATAGATAATGGCCAAACTGCAAGATGTCTTTATGTAAAGCTCTATGTAAAATAAAGACTCTTGTAAAATATTTCGAGATTTATTTAATTGCTGACAACAAAAACATTGTAGCACAATGTTTAACAATCTTCATAAAAATGATTTCGTTTTCTTTTCATGTAAAAGAGAAGATAATTGAAAACTGCAGATGTTATTATTGTACAGAGTTCTTTAAAGGCCTGAAAGAAATACTAATCCATAACACAACTTACTATTACATAGCAAAATTAAAAATTAGAGAACTTACCTTAGATGAAACAACCGGCAATTATATTATCTGACAAAAATATATGCTGATATTACTCCACAAAACATAGATGAACAACATCAGCAACTCGCTATTTAAAATGGCGTTATCAAAGTGATAGAAAAAGTTAATCAAAGTGCCTGCCCATCGCCCCGGCTCTAAAACTATTTGTCATCAGTTTAAAGGAGCGAATCGACGGCATTTCCCTATATAATGAAATATCAAATATTCACAATTACAAAAAGTCCAAATTGTATTATCATAAAATCGGAAGAAATAATACGTAATTGATGAAATCGGAAAGAAAAATAGTTAAAAGTCCACAAATATTTTCCCACCAAGGTTTCAACAGGGTTCAAAGTCATTCCATATATAAGTCGCAAGCTTTCTATGCTTAAATGCCGTTAAAAGTCGTGTATCGTAAGTGAGCATGCGCATAGCGGGGTACTGTACAATTCACTCGTAAATGTTTTACTATTACTTCAATTTTCCCGCGCCGGCGAAAAGGGTAACGGGAAAAACTTTTTATTATTATTAAAATACATCATTTACAGAAGATTTTTAATACCTATGCCTGTGTATTTAGAAATCATTTTAAATGTTCTTTTCAATGTGTAAATATATTTCGGAAAGTAAAATGCTATACTAGCCGTCGATATTGCCTTAAATATTAGGGTACAATTCGATGCAATCTTTCCGATATAATGTATAATGAATCAGATCAGTTATGCCACGAATAATATTCGCAACCTCTAATATGGTGACAAATACACGAATCAGCAGGGCAAGTGCCACTTTAACATGCAGCTTCGACTCGAATTCCTTTAAATCAAGTGATTATATAATAAGTAGGGACATTTTTTAATTTCTTGCTTTTCATGCTATCCAAAATGACATGGAACACGTGCTATGGCATCTCTGTGTACGTGGAAAGCACATTTCGCATGCTTATTTTGCTTCTAATCTCAATGGTATATAAATGCGAATTCCATTGACATTGATTTCACTAATAACAAATAAATGAATGTTGATGTTGTTTTCAAAGAATAATATCCAACCTGTCTTTGGAAAACATGTCAAATACATCGCAGTTTGTGCATTATCCATTTTGAGTTTGGTTATTATCCACATAAATTTTCTAATCAGTTTGGATGTATCCATAAACTTTTATGCCCTTCCTGCAAACACATGATTTTAACACAGAAACATACAAGGTGTTAAAAGTAAACTTTTAAAGGACATTCATGATATAATTTGGCATATCTCTGTTAAAGTTTTGTTCGCTCTTTTGTCAACTAACTTGTAAATAATTCAACACATAGGTCGCATTTCATGAAAATAAGCATTTTCCGAAGACAAATATATCGTTTTTTAATAAAAAAACTATTAAATCCTTGCAGAACTCAAAACGCATGTGTGTGTGTCAGACATTCATTATCACATGTGTAGAACAATAACGTCCTTATAGTTACTAAATTAGCAGAAATGATAAAATAATCACCTACCTTTCAGTTTCAGTTTCGGCCGACATTTTATTCTTCAGTTTGAATTATCCAACTGAGTTTGGATTATCGACGTACAGGGGGTGGAAGTGATACATAACAAAAATCAGGCGCGAATAAAAGATTATTTGATACGCGTAAATTATCAACCTTTGCAAACCGATAACAACCCCTTCAAACTGGTCACTATATAATATAGTAACGTGTTATTGTCAGGGATACAAATTTAAACACGGCCGTGATACTGTGAAAGTCTGTGGCAAAAAGGTCTTTACTTTCGTGCAGTTCTAAGCAGGTTCGGGTTCGCTCTCCGCCCGACATTATAAAATATGTCATCATTTATCAGGCAATCTCTTAGACGGCCAATTTTAAATTTATTCTTACCTTAACCCATTTATGCCTAGCGTCTAGAAAAAAAGGCCTTTGCAAACAGCGTAGACCAAGATGAGACGCGGCGTCTCATCAGGGTCTGCGCTGTTTGCTAAAAGGAATTTCTGTAAGAAATATTCTAAATATAGAAATAAATATACCAGACATCCCTAATTTTGAGAATAAATCGATCCAATTTAGTAGGATGGGAGAGTCCACTAGGCATAAATGGGTTAATCTGATACAATTGGGATAGCCACTGAAATACGTATGTGCACACATTACAGGTGAACATTTTGGACCAGGACACGTGTCAGTTGTGTAAATGTTATCCTAAATAGGAATGAAATACTGTTGAAAACGGTAAAAAATCTTAGAAATGAAAAACAAAACAAAAACAATCAAAAGAACAAATGCCTTTGTTTATTGCAGACTTCTACAGAATAGTATTATCGCATCATGCGCATGTTTAACGATCAACACACTCAACGAAAAAGAGCAATGTACGTGAAACAGAAATATGTAATTATTAGAAACACACTTTAAATTAACTTTACAAATCAATAAAACCGCAGAGTTTATATTAACGCTTAAGAACCTGGCACTTTTAGGGGATTGTACAAATTCTCATCTTAATATAAGCCTTGTTCTGAGAAACTGGGCTTAATGCATTTGCGTAAAATGTCATCACAGATAAGCCTGTGCAGTCCGCACAGGCTAATCAGTGACAACACTTTCCGCCTAAACTTGATTTTCGGTAAGGAGGGACTTCCTTGAAACTTAAAATACCATAAAAGCGGAAAGTGTCGTCTCACATGCATTTTGCCCAATTTTCTCAAAACAAGGCTCAAATATTCTTACTTTAGAAGCTGACTCTCGTCGTGGAAATCTGTCATAGCTCATCTAAGTTAATACACATTCTGTAACTCTTGTAACTGTCCTTAGTAAAGGAATGATACATTGGAACTGATCTTAGTGTCTTCATGCTGGTAACATACTTGGTATTTATAAATTAATAACCGTAGAAAAAAATTAACAAATCTTTTATCACAACAACCATAACTTCATAAATAGGAGTCTGGAATTGTGGAGATTATTTATAGATGTTTAATTATAAAGAATATAATGTAATACACGTTTAATTATAGAGAAAATAATGGTTTAAATAACACTATAGAATCTTAATTTAAATATTTACCAAATGATAAGAGAAAGTCATTAAGTTTACATTAAAACGTACCACGGTTATCACGGTGCAAATTAAAACGTGACTGCGTATAGGTATATACTTTAAGATGTCAAACAAGATTAGTTATGAAACGCAGATAATTTCTGTCAAACACCTGCCGACCGCTTCATTAAATCGGAACATAATGCAAATTCAAACGTGACTGCCTATAGGTATATACTTTAAGATGTCAAACAAGATTAGTAATGAAACACAGTCCGAATATACATATCTTGAAAAGCCATCAAAAATATTCGTTGACATGTTCATATAAGATAATTTCTGTAAAGCACCTGCCGACCGCTCATTAAATCGGAACATAAGAGAGTCGGTCAACCGACATATTAATAATGGCAAATCAAAAATGAATACAGCCTGTTTGGTCAGTTTGATTTTTCATGGTTCTGAAAAGACAATAAAGTAGAGAAGTCACGTTTGTTTGCCGTGCTGTAAAATTGAATTACACGTACATTAGCCAGCGTTTTTTTAGTCAATATTCAACAGAAATAAATCACGATGAAAAGAGAAATGAACTCTGTTACTGTATGTTTTCCACGAACAATGTGTAATTTCGTTACATGCTTAAGAACTTGAACCTGGTCATAAAATGCGCCGCTTCTCAGCAAAGATTCTTCACTCGAATCATACCATGGATCTCCTACTGCTTGCTTTTAATGCTCGGCATTAAATAATGTTATAACTACATGTACTTCTGATTTAAGTACAATTTAAATAACTTGGTTTTGATATAACTGTTATCGCTTCTACTTTGTGTACTTGATTTTCTCATATATTGCACGGAGTGTATATTGACAGGAGATGAATCGAGTATTTGACCCTTACTTTAGTAAATTCAATCTTATGCAAAAACTATTCATCCGATTTTATTGGTTTATACGTTATCTTGTTGCTTATTAATTCCTCTTTCAAAAAAATATAACTTTTAGTATATTCCTGTTGTTATTAATGGATTTATAGCGAGTTAAACACAAGAAATACAAATTTTATGTTTTACCACCGCGCGTTTTAACGTGTCGTGGCTATCGATCTTTTACGATTAGCGTACAGCGAAGCGCCGAGGTTATACATTTTGATGTACCCACTCACGTCTTTTGTTAAATTATAGTTTCATTTCTCGGCCGATTTTGACAAATTATATATCATTAGAAAGCTTACGTTACGCAGTAAACAGATATATCAATATATATTAAGTTTTTCTTCTGATTTCGACAGCCCGGCGAGTTATAACTTTAACTTTTGCAAATATCATACCGTTTTGGAGTTTTAGAATCTAGATTTACGGTTGACATGTTCGTACTTAATACCAATTTGTAGCGTTTATATTTGGAGTTCAGTTTTAAAAATTACATCTTGCTTAGGAGAAAAGAATTCTGTATACGATAGAAAAAAATTTTGTTTAAAAACCAAAGTAATTAAGGAATGAAGGCGGGAAAATGTAGCGCGCGTTCCTAACGCACTGAACTGATGCTACGGTCTTGGCGATTATGCTTTTGTTTAGAAATCGGCCATTGAATTTCTTTTGCCATCTTATTATATTTTTTATGGAATATATTGTAGTATTTTGTTCACGAAACATATCAATAAAGCTTATTATAAATGAATCTTAATAAATTAACGATTTCAGCTCTTGTTTATAACACAGAAAGGTTGTAAAATTTATGATGAAACAGCGTATATAGCGGACCCTCTCGATATTATTCGGCTTTGCATGCATACTTGAAATAAAATGGGTGTCAAAAACATTCATCGTTTGCTGTTTATTATCAACAAGGTAATTATGTATAATTATTTGAAATGTTATTTACCTTAAATTATCAATTTATTAAAGATTCTTGAAAATCACGGTCCGTGTTACGCGGGTCATTTCGTATTTTGACATCAGGGCATCATGTCCAACTATTGAAAATCAGATTTTTTCACCGGGACGATGACGGCTTGGATTTAGACAGGCAGACAGATAGTTTATTCAGACTTAAACAACAGTACATCGTCTTCAACTCAGACTTAGACACGACAAGATATTTGGCGTAACGGTCCCGTTTCTTATCCGTGTAATCTAGAATCCGTGTATATTGCAATTATTACTGCTGCTAATACTACTACACACATTATTCATGATTTTTATTGAACAAGGGACCAAACACAAACCATATTTTGATTGAGATAATTCTTGTCTGTAATAAGACTTGCATTTGTTTATCGTACATTTTTTTGAAAGTCTAAGACGACAGAGGCATGGATGTATTTACAATGAGAATTAATACATTGTTATTGACATCAATGTTTGTGCTCATAAAAAATTACATCTTTTTCACCGGGACGATGACGGCTTGGATTTAGACAGGCAGACAGATAGTTTATTCAGACTTAAACAACAGTACATCGTCTTCAACTCAAATATATAAATTATTTTTAGACGAATTGTTAGGTGATTACACATATAGCAGTGATGATTCTGAGAATGTTGCCATGTTTCTTATCCGTGTATTCTAGAGTCCATGGTTTGAGCATTTTTATCGCGGTGTTCAAAAAAAGATATCTCAATAATCTTGTTTATTGATAGATCTGTGGTTTTATTGCCCCTGTGTTCAGCACAAACCAATTATCTCGTTATGATCAGATACTGTGCCGACCAATACTAAATAACACTATGGTGTCATACGCCACAGCAGGGACCTATACTTGTATATTGGTCCCTAACCACAGGTGGCAATGTCTGGTCAGATTACACTTTTTATGATACCTCCATGTCTTCTCGTGGTATTAGTGGTCATTTCTTGGAGTAATGTAACGCCCAATACTCAATTTTGCGTTTATGAGATATGTAGCGTATTGAAAACATTTATAGTCATCTGCCCATACAGATTGCCATAACTTAATACTGTATAGATGTCAGCCAGCTAAATCACAATAATTATAAGTGCTTAATACCTATACATGTACATTTTAAACATTTAAAAAATCTAATACTTAACATTTAACGTATTTAGCGGGTACCGGTAAAAAAACTCCGTCATTTCGTAGTCCTATAAAGAGTGTATGAATAATCTTTCCGAAAAATACAAATAATACAGTGTTTTAATTTAGAATTCTATATATTTATAACTCTGTTAACTTATAAAGATATTTCAATATACATGCATAGACAGTTGACCGTGATTTTCAAGAATCTTTAAATAATTTTAATTAATTTATAATTTATGGTTAATAACCTTTCATATAATTTTACATAATTACCTTTTTGATAATAAACAACAAACGATGAATGTTTTGACACCCATTATATTTGAAGTATGCAAAGCCGAAAAATATCAAGAGGGTCCGCTATACATTTGTATACGCTGTTTCATCATAAAATTAACACTCTTTCTGTGTTATAATCAAGAGCTGAAATCGTAAATTTATTAAGCTTCATTAATACTTAGCTTTATGGATATGTCTCTAGAACAAAATATTTCAATATATTTCATAAAAAATATAATAATCATGGCAAAGGAAATTCAATGGCCGGTATCTAAACAAAAGCATAATCGCCAAGACCGTAGCATCAGTTCAGAGCGTTAGGAACGCGCGCTACATTTTCCCGCCTTCATTCCTTAATTACTTTAGTTTTTAAACAATTTTTTTTTCTATCGTATACAGAATTCTATTCTCCTAAGCAAGATGTTATTTTTAAAACTGAACTCCAAATATAAACGCTACAAATCGGTATAAAGTACGAACATGTCAACCGTAAATCTAGATTCTAAAACTCCAAAACGGTATGTTATTTGCAAAAGTTAAAGTTATAACTCGCCGGGCTGCCGAAATCAGAAGAAAAACTCAATATATAATGATATATCTGAAAACTACGTTACGTTAGCTTTCTAATGATATATAATTTGTCAAAATCGGCCTAGAAATGAAACTATAATTTAACAAAATACGTGAGTGAGTACATCAAATTTATAACCTCGGCGCTTCGATAAAAGATCGATAGTTACGACACGGTCACGTGACTTAGACACGACAAGATATTTGGCGTAACGGTCCCGTTTCTTATCCGTGTAATCTAGAATCCGTGTATATTGCAATTATTACTGCTGCTAATACTACTACACACATTATTCATGATTTTTATTGAACAAGGGACCAAACACAAACCATATTTTGATTGAGATAATTCTTGTCTGTAATAAGACTTGCATTTGTTTATCGTACATTTTTTTGAAAGTCTAAGACGACAGAGGCATGGATGTATTTACAATGAGAATTAATACATTGTTATTGACATCAATGTTTGTGCTCATAAAAAAACAGATACACGCGGATATCACCCGTTAAACGATAAGGCAAGAGAGATAACTGCGTACTTACTTTATATAATATGTTTGAATTACGTCCCTTGATTTATATTTCTGCTTCTTATTACAATACTTATTATATGACCCTATATAATGTTATATGTAATAGTTATGATATTATCAATTAAATCTACTAACATATGTTTTATTAACTCCAGATACTTGCTAACAATCCATTGTTTATCACAATTCAGTAATTCCAATCCAAAAATACGCTCCATGTTTGTTTACTATGACGCTGTCAGCCAGCTGTGTAGGAATACGACCTACATTTTCAATTGCAAAATATAATTTGTTTTTCCTAACTATTGTTCTCCAAAATTAATGGCTTTCACTTGTATTATTAATCTGAGGATGCATTTGTGTATTGCATTTTGGTAAAGTTATGTTCCAGTTGCAAATGCTTTGGAACTATTTTGTCACGCGTAGAAAGCCTATGCATCACATAGATTCATGTTTCCATTGTATTATTAAAATGTTTAACAGACTTTAAATGCATAACATTCCAGCCTGATATTATGTATTAATGTAATGTGTTTTAATACAAATTGCTTTTTATAATGTAACAACTCATATTATTGACTTACTTTGTTGATTTAGGATTCCGAAATGCTGTTTAGGAAAATGGCTCTTTGTAAACTTGTTTTATTGGTTAAGGAATTCCTAAGTGCATGTTGATTGGTTGGGACGCCTAAGTTTCGGAATCCTAAAGCATCTTCACTATAAATAGCGCGCAGCATCACGGATTCTTCACCTCGGTCAATGACTCAAAATCCACGTCATTTAAAAGTCGGAAACCTACCAGCTTAAGCTAAAGCCATCATAATGGTAGGGAATAGTTCTGTAAACTCTTAAGTATTCTTATAAGTTATTTAAAATATTAATCAAGTAACAGTGATGCTGCGCACCTTCATCATACTTATAGTTATTTATTCGTAAACCAAACTTCTTAAGTCGCGTTCTACGATTTGAATAGATTTGTTAAACCTTAACTCGGTCGTTTGTTCTATCCTGACAACTTAGAAGTGTCTAAGTATTACAATAATAAGGTTATTTGAATACAATATTTCGTAGAAGTATTTTTCTTAAAAATAAGAAGGTACGTTATTAAAGGTCCTTGAAAATGTTGGGCTACCAAAATATTTATCTGGAAGTTTAGCGGGTAAAATGCAAATTTGATAATTTTTCGTACACCAACCGGATTATTAATGTGTTATTGAAAGCGAATTATGCATTTAATCGCCAATTAAACGTGCAGTCATCATTGTAAAACGACAAAAATGAACGGCGAATATAAAAGTAACGCTTGACTTTAAAGCGGGTATATACGATTATTTATATGTGTTTAATTGTAATATATTGATAGAATATGTTACAATTACACAAAATAAGCAAGAAAAATTATACATTAAAGGGGCCTTTTCACAGATTTTGGCATTTTTTTAACTTATTCATTAAATGCTTTATATTGATAAATGTAAACATTGGATCATAAAAGCTCCAGTAAAAAATCAAGAAAAAAATTAAAAAAAGGAAAAGAACATTGCTCGGAGCAGGTTTCGAACCAGTGACCCCTGGAGTCCTGCCAGAGTCCTGAAGTAAAAACGCTTTAGCCTACTGAGCTATTCCGCCGTGTACACATTCGTTACGTATTTCATACCTTATATAAGCAATCTTCGTAGTTTCACAAAATTTAACGACAAAAACAGAACTCTCCAAATTATTTAATCGTTTCGCGTTGCAACGCTTTATAATTTTTAGGTTTTAAAATCGTCAAAAGATGCATATAATGGCTATATTAGAGCATGGTTAATGTTCAGTATTACTGTTTCCTCACAAATATCATAACTAAAACGAAAACTTACGAATCTGAAATAGTCCAAATAATTAGACGTAAGCTACCCCGCTTAGTTTATGTCAGCAAGTAGCCGTTTGTGGTCATTTTTCGTCACGAGGCAACCTTTCCCAACAAAATGGTACTTAGTTTACGAAAATCGACCGCCATTTAGGCAATAAATCGAATAAAATGTTGATGAAGGTGATTTTCCTGTGTCAAGAGATACATACCTTGTTCATATATAACATATCAGAATTTTTTTTATTTATTTTTTTTGGTCAATATGATATAATTTTAGGCGTCATGCTCTTTTGAAAATGACTTGCCATTGTAGTTATAGTCGACACGATGGGTTATTTTTGGCGACATGACACCTTTTTCATATCATGCCGTCATAGAATGTTGACATCATCACAGTATCAGGGTGTACCATATACGTTTCCATACAAAAGCGTTTATACTAAAGGCTATGTGCTCATATTTAGTACTTACTTCCATATTCCTGTCAACATGTTAACATGTTAAAGTATAAAAAGCAGTGGAAGCTAGGCCTCACTTTAATGCATTGCATTTCAACCCTAGAGGTATCGGGTCAGTTCGCTGCCAGTGTGTGAATGTCAGAGTTTATATACAGGTCATCACCGGAGTTCGCGGCCAGTAAAATAATCGTTATATAATAAAGACGCTATCCGTGAACTAGGTGACCTGGAATTTTCCTTAGACCAGATCTATGCTAAATGAAGATATTTAGCAATATAATTATGGTATGTCAATAGTAGATTCTTAATGTGTTTTCAACAATACAATGATACATATTATTTTTTATTAATTTAACAATAATTATTCCGCCATACTGACTATTGTATTAAGCATGAGCGCGATGATTCTCGATACTGTTAATAATCAAATCAAATAGCAATGCCCGACAAACTACTAAAACAGATTTGTTCGAGAACGCGCCTATAAATACGGATACTTCGCGCGTGGCCGTGTGACTCGTATGTTTTAATTTCACTTCCATTCTTCTTTTGGTTTTCTGTTTTGTATCTATAGGTTTATGGCCAGCAATATGTAATAATGTAAAATAAGCCGCGAAAACTCCGCGTTACTGCGTGTGATGCAGCTAAGAACTGCAAAGAAAAATACATTCGCTATCCTTGATCTCATTCATTGAACTATCAACGCCGTATATCTTTTTTTAAAGATACTTCTTGTTGACCTTATGTAAGCTGTAGGCGACCTTTCCATGCGTAACCGTTTGTGCTGACGTTAGGAGTTTGGCCAAAATTGGCATGAGGGATGAAACAGAACACTATTTAAAAATAAATGTTGTTGGAAGTCACATTTATATCGAAGATATGGAAATCGTCGTTATTCAAACTCGCAATACCATTATCGAAATGTATCCGAAGAGGACCTTATGTAATTAATACGTCATATAAACCGTAACATGTATTGCAAATTTATATTAATACAAATTAATACACGCTAATAATACTCCGCTAATGAACTCTTTTAGTTCATGTTTTTTTTGTATTAGCTAGAAAAATGGTTTCTGTGATTATGTTGCTGGATGTTGGCTTTCCACCAAGCCTGGTCATCATAACCCCAAAATACGAGCTAGTGTAATAAGAAGGCTTGTTAAAGATACACATTTCCAATCCAAATACTTCCATGTGTAAATTCAATATTTGTACTCAATATACTTTCTATGCTTTGTACACGTATTCCACGTATGTCGGTTCTGGTTACATATATTTGGATCCACGATATCAATCACACTAGAAACTCAGTTGTATGCAATATTGCTATTGCTTTTTATCCTATTCAGGACGCTGAAAGTTCATGCATCCACCGGTTAAACGTTATTCGAAACTTCAAACTATTGAAGGGTTTATACTTGGAGGTCTTTAAAATGTCGAAAAAATAACAATTTCACTACGGACTAAAACTATGCACAATTGACAACGTTTGTTTAAAGACATTACCCGTGCATAGATAAACTCTTTATCGACTCAATCCAATGTTCATTATTTTATGTTTCAGCATTGCTTTTGGAAAACCGAGTTTAATGCATGTGCGTCAATTGTAGTCCCTCTAAGCACAGGCTTAGAAGGGAAGACACTTTCCGCCTCAACTGGATTTTCTTAAAGAAGTGACTTCTTTCAAACAAAGTTTTCTTGAAAACAGAAAGGATCGTCCTTGATTAGATTGTGCAGACTGCATAGGCTCATTTGGGACGACATTTTACGCACATGCATTAAGCCTCTTTCTCCCAGAGCGAGGATAATTTCTATTGTACTTGAAGTTCGCTGAGGCATTCTGTATTAGAGACCTGTCTGTGCAATCATAAAACAATTGTTTGTTTCTATTAACCCTACCGATCTTAATTGTTCTGCCGACCTTAAACTTATTTTTGTATCCCAGGTTGCGGTTTTGATCAGTTATGCCAAATTGACTAAAATAACAATTACTTTTGAGACCAAAATCTCGATTAAGTAATATGTTATGTATCAACTTTAAATGAAGTACCAGTAACAGAAGAAATAATGGAAGTTTGAAAGGAGAATAATACAACTACTGTTTTTTTTACCAATGGGTGCTTAGAAAATAAAATTGCAGCGTAACATAAATTTGTCGTACGAGTTTAAATAAGAAGGACTCCGGATATCTATAAGCATTTCTTGAAGTTCAATGATACTGGCAAGAAGGCTGTAGAGTGTAGAGGAGGGACACTGATGGTGTCTGCAACATAGTTACCATAGATACCATAAGCAGACGGACTTCAAGCGTGATATCGTTATTCACAAACAATTATATACAAGTTTATCAGAATTTCAACGGTTTCATAGCAATAATTACTAATATGTCAAAGATACTTAATCTTAAGTTGTGACTGATAACTGCAGAAGTCAAGTACACTACACAGTGTGTATTGAAGAGTCAAGTTCATTGTATAGTTGTAGCGTATTCATGTTGATCAAGATAACATTTTGTGTTAAATTGTTTAATATAGAGTTTACAATTTGGTAAGTAGCTTATATACATCATATATCGTACAAGCTCTATTGAATTTGTATATTATGGTTGTATGTGCAACACCCATGAGCGTATAGTCACGGTTATTACCATCTGTATTTTGTTAACCCATTTATGCCTAGCGTCTCGAAAAATGGCCTTGGCAAACACCGTAGATCCAGATGAGACGCCGCATGATCCGGCGGTTGTAGAAGACACTGTTGTTGTCTTCAACATAGTAACTATAAGAACACGTACTTCAAACGTGCTTTCGTATTTGCGGATAAAGGAGTCGCGTTCTGAGAAAACTGGGCATAATGCATGTGCGTAAAGTGTCGTCCCATATTAGCCTGTGCAGACCGCACAGGCTAATCGGGGACGACACTTTCCGCTTTTATGGCATTTTTCGTTGAAAGGAAGTCTCTTCTACACGAAAATACAGTTAAGGTGGAAAGTGTCGTCCCTGATTAGCCTATGCGGACTGCACAGGCTAATCTGGAACGACACTTTACGCACATGCATTAAGCCCAGTTTTCTCAGAAGACGAGTTAATTATTTCGTCCTCATTTTTTAAGTTGATCAGCATTACCACGGTTTCATAGAAATAATTATGTCCGACATTCTTTATCTAAAGTTGTTACTGATTACTGCAAGCGGTCCACTACACTGTTCGTCGTGCAAACATCGTTCGTTCACACTAGTTATGGTGTACTCCTGTTGACCTATGTAATAATGTGTTCTAATTAGTTTCATCAAGCGATTACATTTTAATAACTAATAACAGATATCGTATCATCTCTATGTACTTTATATATTACGGCTGTACGAGTAACACTCGGATGAGTGGTTATTTATGACTGGATTTGTGTTATTATAACATGTTTCTTGTTTTAATTAAAACAGCTGCGTGCCCTGATATTCCGGACTAGAAAGTCGAAAGGACAAAATGCCAATACAGAGGTCACATTACGACACCACGAAGGATGGACAAGAAATAGACAGGTTTGTTACGTAAATGTTTATATTCACTAGTGGAGTGTAATATTCACACAAACCTCTTTCTCTATCAATATCTAGCAATTTACCAGCATATGTTATTTACACAGACAACATCAGAAGATTACATTTTTCTCGTGACAACTAAGTAATAAGTATGTGTTACATATCGATGGTTATGAGTAAGTTCCTTTTTTCTTGTTCCTTATTCCTTTTTCGAATAAGACAGACAGACAGACAGAAAGTTAATTTATTCGAGACTTATACATCGACTCTATCTCTAGAGAGAGTATCATCTCAGATCTCTCTCTCTCTCTCTCTCTCTCTATATCTCTCTCTCTCTCTCTCTCTCTCTCGCTCTCTCTCTCTCTCTCTCTCTCTCTCTCTCTCTCTCTCTCTCTCTCTCTCTCTCTCTCTCTATATATATATATATTACATTCGAAAATATATATTGTCACGTGATTTTATACAAAAAATAAATACGAAGAAAAATGAGTAAGATACAAAAAATAAATACGAAGAAAAATGAGTAAGATACAAAAAACACAAACAGTTAACTCGTGTTTTTTTGTTACAAATGCAGTTGGAAATATATTACATACATCATATGTATACAGGAGATGAATATATTATGATATATCATTTACGAGTCTCGATTGTATAGATAGCGCGTTTTTGACAAACAGTGACAGATTAATAAGTTCCATTTTATCCACCGTTTTTAACAAATTTAAGTAGTTATTAACAGATAATTTAATATAATATTTGTTGTTTATGTTGTTTTTTTCTAAAATCATTATGCGTAGGGAATACACAAAAAAATGATATTCATCCTCAATGTCATTTAAATCACAGAACATGCAATATCTTACAGATCTTTCCTCTACATTTCTAGCGTATATACCCGTTTGGATTCTCAAAGGGTGTACAGATAAACGTTATCTCCTTACATATGCTCTTAATGATTTAGATAGAATATTTAGATATGGTTCATATACTAAAGAGACTTTAAACTGCCTATACATATCCATCATAGAGCTTTCGTTCACAGCATTGTACCATTTAAGTTTAAAAGAGTCAACAATTCTACATTTAAATACAAACAAAAATGATTTCATATCAAAAGCATGCACATTTTCGAATACATCTGGAAAACCATAATCGTCTTTTTAACACTGTATACCCAATTTTTACAACCTTTTTCACAATATCTAACGGCTTCGTTGTATACATATTTTAAAATGATGTTGTCGATTGACTGCAGCTCAAACAAATATTTCAGTATACGTACATATCTATGTATATAAAGCGGATATCTCCCAAGTTTGCCATACACCATATTATTACATGAATTAAGTCTAACTTTTAATAGACGTTTTAAGAATTTTCGATGCAGCCTCTCTAATTCTTTTGACTTAGTATATCCCCAAACGTCTGCTCCATAATTGATGATAGAGCCAACAAATGCATCAAACAATTGACAAAGAGTACTAGGCTTCAAATCAGAGCCCTGGCATTTACAAAGTAAAACATTCATTCCCTTTAGCCCTTTACCAACTCAATAGTTTGATTTAGATTAAAACTACCTGTATAATTTAGAACAACTATTTAATAGTTGAAATCACTAACAACTTCTATTGGCTGACTATTGTAGGTCCACTTCACTGAGGTCAGTAATCCACCTCGCTTACGAAAAACCATAATTTTGGTCTTAACAATGTTAACCTGCAATCCCCAGTTGTTGCAGTAAGTGTGCAAATGGTCTTAATGGTTTTGAATTTCTGTTGGATTTTTACCTATAGTAGCCATGTCGTCAGCAGACAAAAGCCTCAATGTCACAATTCCACTTTCCTTATTTAAGCTAAACATATTTGACACTGGGTTTTTAGGAAAATCATGCATTCAATTCTCAAGTAAATAAAATCAAACTAATGCGAATATATTAACTTTATGTATTACGTTAGAGGTTCACGTTATTTTCGCGCTTGCACAAATCACAAACGGAACTGGCAACACAACCTAACGCCTATTACATTATTTTACATAAATGTGATATAAAAATGCAAGTAAGTACATTTCAACATGTTCGTTTTTATTTATAATGCAATTCCTTTTTAGCGGATGATGATAATGAAAAGGGAACTCATTCGGTATTCCTAAATCAAGCCGAATAAAGAATTGGCATTCTTTTACTATAACATCAATGAAATTTATCCAAAGTTTACCACATATAAATTAACATTTTTGTATTTATAGGTAAGATATTTAAGATATTTACTGAAATACATTTCTAATTAATTAAACTTCATGATAACACAGTTCCTTATTTGATTTGAATACGGAATATTGAACTGGTTTTAAACAAATCTATGAAAAAGACACACTTGTACAGCTTGTTTCCGCGCAAGTGTTTCAATTATAAAATAGATAAAATATTGAGGCATCTCGATGAAACTTTCAAGTCTACTAGAGGCATCTGGACCGCTGTCTCCAGTGCAGTCTTACCGCTAGGGTGGCGTGTTAAAATCACTTTTCATCCTTAATCATATCCCTTTGTTACTGTTTACGTTCAAACGGAATGAGATATCTAAAACATGTTCAGTATTCAGGTATCAAAGTCTTGGCCAAAGGTCCGTAGCAGAACCGAATTTAAGAACTATATCAGATATATAAATAACGAATCTTACTTTAAACATCGTCAATAATACCGAGTATAAAGCTGTGCTATGCGTGAATGATTCGAATTAAAGTATCCGAAATAATGGCCTCTGAGTAAGGAATTAAAAACTCTATGCATATGGAAGCAAGATTTTAAGTAATCATGGTTTTACATGACAACGAGGAAAAAATCATGTGCATCACATACTTCTTAAATAGCTAAGTAAATTAATATTAACGTAAATGTCACAGTACTATCGCAAAGTTGGTTACATTGAGTTACGTCACTTAACGTTGATTTAATGTTTCAGCAAAATAATGTATAACATAAAAGTAGCCAATTAAAAAATATTCATAATAGTTATATTACATAGAGAGCAAGGTGCAGAAAATCATAAATGAGATTTACCAACTAATTATGTTTCAAAGTGATACTCTTTTCAGTTATCGGGGTATGCTCCAGACAAAAAGTACAAACATTAAACTAAGGTAAAATGTTTATAATAACTCTTACAACTCAGAATCAAGACTTGTGCTTCTTGAGCAATGCATATCCCATTTATGAGCTATACATAAGTTTATAGTCAACTTGATGCCTGTTTTTCGAGATATGCTGAGGACACAAATAAAGGTCAAAATGAAAAAAGGACAATAACTTTGAATATATGTAATAGAACATTATAGTTCAAGTGGATTGCACGTCACATCCATAAGTTTCAAGTATATACCTCTTTTATTTTTTTTATTTTTTTATGCCGCGGACAAATTGTTAGTACAAAATAAAGACTGGTTATTGAATGGCCTCCATTTGATGCTAATAAACATTTTCAGAAAGTTTCGTGATGATCGAATGACAATTGGTTGAGTTAGAACCAAGCAAGTGCGGAATGACACAATGACGGAGTTACTGACGGAAAATTAGAACCAAGCAAGTGCGGAATGACACAATGACGGAGTTACTGACGGAAAATTAGAACCAAGCAAAAGCGGAATGACACAATGACGGAGTTACTGACGGAAAATTAGAACCAATCAAGTGCGGAATGACACAATGACGGAGTTACTGACGGAAAATTAGAACCAAGCAAGTGCGGAATGACACAATGACGGAGTTACTGACGGAAAATTATAACCAAGCAAGTGCGGAATGACACAATGACGGAGTTACTAACGGAAAATTAGAACCAAGCAAGTGCGGAATGACACAATGACGGAGTTACTGACGGAAAATTAGAACCAAGCAAGTGCGGAATGACACAATGACGGAGTTACTGACGGAAAATTATAACCAAGCAAGTGCGGAATGACACAATGACGGAGTTACTGACGGAAAATTAGAACCAAGCAAGTGCGGAATGACACAATGACGGAGTTACTGACGGAAAATATACTCTTCTGATGCTTTAAAAAGGTTCGTCCCTTTCATTACCTCATGTTTGCAGGTACGTGTTGAGCAACAACAACCAGTACGAAGTGCACATCATCACGTACGGAGGCATCATCACGAACATCTTCGCTCCAGACAAGGAGGGGCTCAGAGAGGACGTGGTGCTGGGTTTAGACACGTACGAAGGTAAATAGGAAAGTCTGGACTTTAATATATTTAAGCCTCCTTCTGGGTAAACCTTGCTTAATGCGTGTAAGTGTCGCCCCAGATTAGCTTGTGCAGTTCGCACAGGCTAACCAGGCACGACATATTCCGCTTTTATGGTAGTTTTCGTTAAAAGGATGTCCCCTTTTTACTAAACTCCAATTGATGCGGAAAGTTTCGTCCCTGAATAGCCTGTGCTGACTACACAGACTAATCTTGGTCGAAACTTAACACACATACATTAAAGCCCGTTTTTCCAGAGCGATACTCATTTTCAAAATAAAGGAAAAGTGCGGACTTTAATCTCGTTCAGTCGTGCACGACATTCAATACGCATTGAAAGGCAAGCGTTGGACAAATAGTTTTATTACCAAAATGCATTAAGATTGTTTTTATAAAACTTATGTTAGCATTTATCTTATATCTTTATGTTGGGGTAACTATCCATGTTGACATGCCGCGAGTACCGATTGTAGAATATTGGCGCAGTTAATCAATAACTCTAGGTAGAGTTCTGTATGCATCAAGTCTGATATGACGTCATCGATCATTCCCATGAGGTACAAGACCAGTGTTGAAGGTTCTGCGTTTTTTAAGTGTTCGTGCAGTGGTGCGCTTAGTGGCTGAACGGTTTCTAGGAACGTTTGTAGACGTGTCGGCGAGTCGGTAAAGGGGCACTCAAAAAGTGCGTGTACCACTTCGATGTGCATGTACTGGTGTGTGCACTCGCCGAGGAACGCTAACTTTTGTAAGTCGATAAGCGCTTCGATGGATGTCATTCCCGCAAGGCCGAGCACCATGTCTGGGCGCGTGAGGTGGGGGAGACCTTGGGCACGTTTCAAACAAAAGTGGTGGGCTACCTCGAGATGCTGCATGTCGGTAATCGAGATACTGTTCCACATCTCACAGCCAAACAGCGCTTTGGGAATGACTGCGGTCTTGTACAGTTTAATCGCGGTGTTTGGGTTTGCTCCGGACCTTCCGGACACTTTCTGGGAGAGGGAAAGGAACTTGCCTCTAATTGTCTGTTTCACAGCGTCAATGTCGTAAGGGTATTTTCCACTGATCGACTGGATTATACATAAATGTTTGTAATTTACCGCTTCAGGTATTGGTGTTGAGTCATATTCAATCTGGAGAGTGAGTACTGCTTTGGACCGTTTTCGGCCCATGGTCATAACGGCACATTTGGAAGCGTTGTTTGTGAAACGCCACTTGTTGGCGTATGAGCTGCATTTCTCCACCAGTTCGTTTAAGCCGTGGCGCGAAAGCGACAGGAGTACCACGTCGTCAGCTCGGGTTGGGGAACATAAAGAATGGTCGGCGAGCTTTAAGCCGTACGGGCATGTCGTGAGTTTGTTTAGCATGTCGTTTATGTAGGCGATCTAAAAGAATGGTGCACATATGCTGCCCTGTCGGTTGCCCTGTTCAATTGGGAGGGGTTCCGAGACAAATCCACGTGAGAGTACACGACTGGTGAAATTTTGGAGTGACTCAAAGATAACTCGGATTACTTTCCTACGGACACCAAGCTGGTGAAGTTTGTAAACCAGCCCGTTGATCCAGACTTTGTCGAAGGCTGACTGAGCGTCCAGATAACACGCGTAGATGCTGCTTCCACGTTCGCAGCAGTAGTCGCGAGTCTCTTGTAGCATGTCTGATACCATTTTGCAGTTTTTGTTTTTCTGGAACCCGTATTGTAGTTATTGAGTTGAGACCATGCTGAGGTGTTTTCTATGCGTTTCATTAGCAGCTTTTTAAATACTTTTGCGACCACTGAGATATGAGATATAGCCCGATAGCTGTTGGGGTCAGTCGGTTGCTTCCCCTTTCCTTTATGCAGGGTGACAATAAGACCATGTTTGAAACCGTTAGGTACTTGGCAGTAGGTCAGTATCGAGTTTGACAAGACACTCTGTTTAGGTTGGGCCGCCATATATCAGGTGTTCATATGTGATGTTGCCGAGTGATGCGCTTTTGTTGTTTGGTTGTTCCTTGATTATTTGATCCAATTCCGTTATGTTTGTTTCGTAGGCAAATTCTGTGTTGTCATGATCGACGTCTGGAGTTTTGAAGTACTCGGTTACTGAATTTTAAACGAGTTCTTGGTGAAAAGGGTCGAACTTGGGTTTCTCTTCGAATGAGTATAAGCGCTTGAAGTGGGAGTTCCAACCTCGGAGCACCCCATCGATGGTTGTCTCCCGCTTCCCCTCGAAATCGAGTTCACGACCATTTTGTTTGCTATTTGTGCATTTGGAGTTGACAACTTTCGAGAAAGCTTTTTGATCTATTTCGGCTAAAGTGTCTATTTTCTCCATTTCATCTTCGTCGTATCGGTGACTAGCCATGCGAAGGTTTCGTCCAAAGGTTTTCTTCATTGCTTTGTAGTGCGCATATTCTTGTGAATCAGTGCGCCTGCCGCTCCAGATCTATGCAAGGCGTGCAAGGCGTAGTTGGTGATGTTTGTTTTTAAGTTCGGATGACCAAACTGGTTTTAAAAAGCGTTTGTATGTTCTACTGCGCGCAAGCCAAGGTCACTAACACGTAGCGATGGCGCCCGCCAGCGAGTTCATTCATCAGTCGTTACAAGCCGAGAGCGCATAGCATCAAACCGAATGGCTAGCACAAATGCAAATCTGAGTACTACTTTAAACTTCTCGCAAAGCCAGGCTAATCGCTCGCAACGCACAAAAAGTACGAACAGCTCTCTAGCGGCGACAATTATCAATATTGCCAATGCTAGTTCAGTGAAGACGCAGTCGGCTTCAAAAACGAAGTCTGGTGACGTTCCACGTCCACAAATACCCGCTCCCTCCGTGGATCCGGCGAGTGTCACTCCGACAGAGATCAAAACACCAAATGTTAGCTTGCAGGCTGAGAGTTTAGACCCTGTTGTATAGGGAATGCAGGAGAAGGTCAAATTACGTGTTTTGCTCCTAAACATTCAGGTTTTGATAACTAAGCGTTTAAATAAACTGAAAAGTAGTGAATTACAAGCATTATTCAATAAAAGTGATATAGTTTTGCTGACAGAGACATGGTCTGAAGAATTCATTGACTACAAGGTTGACGGCTTTGACTATTTCGCGCTTCATCGAGTAAAGAATACTAATAGCAAAAGGAGCTCAGGGGGGATTATGATTTAAATTAGAAATAATTTAGTAACTGATGATATAATCTTTATGCAAGACTAAGATGATCTTTTGCGGATAAGGATTAACAAAAATCAATTAGGGATATCAGATGATTTGTTTATTGGTTTATGTTATATTGTCCCAGAATCCAGTGCGAGATACAATTTATATGAAACAAACCCATTCGATAGAATACTGGATTCGATTGTGAAAATTAAAAGCGTCTCAAATAGTTCCCAATTAATCCTTTGTGGTGATTTTAATAGCCGCACAATTGATATGCCAGATTTTGTCACTAACGATGTTGATTCAGATTATTTACCTTTACCCGATGATTATGATATTGATATATTTTTACCTAGATTTACACAAGATAAGTGTGTTAATAACAATGGAAATTTGCTTATTGATATGTGCATACAGTCGGGTTTACGAATCTTAAATGGCAGGGTAGGAAACGATAACGGTATAGGAAATTGTACTTATATTGGAAGCAGAGGCTCTAGTCTCATCGATTATGTTTGCATAACAATAGTATTCACAGCACAATACGCAATGAAGATTGTAACACGGTTCAATACAAGTTTGTTTATTCGTCTTGGTGTAAGAGGTAAAATGCTAAATGTTATACAAAGTATGTATTATTCAATTAAATCCAATTAAATCCAAAATTAAAATTCATAACACAGTTGGAAAAGACTTTAACCGCCTTTTGGGTGTAAGACAAGGTGAGTGTCTATCTCCATTACTTTTTTCTCTATTTTTAAACGATTTCGAAGAAACATTCATCTTAAATGGCTACGAAGGGATCGACCTTTTGATGTTTCAAATATTTATTCTCTTATACGCTGATGACATTGTATTATTTGCGGTTACACCTCAAGCCTTACAAAGTGGATTTGAAAATCTTAGCAGCTACTGTCAAAAATGGCAATTAAAGTTAATGTTAACAAAACGAAGGTAATTGTGTTCCGAAAAGCAGAACCACTTGCAAGGAACATACAATTTTACATATACTAATGAAAATATTGAAATTGTTAGTAATATGTCTTATCTTGGAGTCGTTTTCACGAGTGGTGGATCTTTTAACCAGACGCAAATAACCTTAGCAGGGCAAGCAAGAAAGGCCATTTTTAAAATGAAAAAATACTTATGTACCATTACAAATATAACAGTAAGCCATCAATTAGAATTGTTTGATAAACTCGTTAAACCAATTTTGAACTACGGTTGCGAAGTTTGGGGCTTCCATAAAGCACAAAATATTGAAAGTCTTTATACTCAATTTTGTGAAAATATCTTAGGTGTTAAAAGGGCAACCCAAAATGATTTCGTTTACTGTGAGTTAGGGCATCATTCGCTTATTGTAAGTAGATATTTTAAAATAGTTAAATACTGGTTTAAAATAATAGGAAGCAAAGAAAATAAGTATATTAAACTTATATATAACATAAATAACATAATGAAACATGACTTTGAAATGACACCGTCTAAAAAAATCATCTCATCGTTTAATAATTGAATCTGGCCGCTGGCATAAACCCATTGCTACTTCTTATAACGAAAGAAAATGTACACACTGTCAAAAAATTGATGACGAATATCATTTTATTTTAGAATGTTCTTTATTAAATGACTTAAGAAAGAAATATATCGATAAAAAGTATGGGTTACGACCTAACATGCAAAAATGTATTGTATATAAATTCACAAAATGCACTAACATTAAGAAAACTAGCTTCTTTTACATTTCTTGGTTTGAAAGTTAAGAATTAACACCATAATCCTTTATATAAGTAATGCCATTCATTAAATTAAATCTCCTATACATGTATAGCTTGAAATATTTCATTACGAATTGTTTAACTTAACATTAAACTAAAGCTCCTATACATGTATAGCGTGACATATTTCATTACGAATTGTTTAACTTAACATTAAATTAAAGCTTCTATACATGTTTAGCTTGACATATTTCATTACGAATTGTTAACATAAGTTGCTTACCCTGTTTACCGGTTATTAAAATATTCATATGAAAAGTAACTTACCTATGTTTTGCTGGTGTTCATAATACTACTCTTTCTTACGTTTTCATGTATCCAACGTACACAGAAAATTATGATGCGTTAATATACTCATACTGAGTGATCGGCAATTATATCTTGATCGCCTCTATTAAAGGCTCCTCCGTTTTGTTTTGATGATTATTGTGTTGTTCATGTACTTTTTGTGTATGTTTTGTTTACTTGTGATCGGCAATTATTTCTTGATCGCCTCTTTTTAAACTCATTTAAGAAAGTATTGGATTATTATTATTTTGAAATGCATTTTTCGATTATAATTATTTATCATTCATAATGGGCTTCTCTGCTTGTTTTCATGATTATTGTGTTGTCAATGTACGTTTTATGTATGTTTAGTTTACTTGTGAGTGTGGGCATGTGTGTATGGGAGTAGGTGTATTCGTGTGCGCGTGTGTGAGTGTGGGTGTATATGTATGGGCGTGCGTGTGTATTTTTTTTTGCATTTTGCTTTGCCTACGTTGTTGTTAATTTTATTGTGAATTTATGTTGTCCTCATGTGCCTACTATGGCGTATCGGATAGAAATTAACACCTATATATATATGTTCGTTTTGAGACGCATTTTTCAGACACAGAACTTATGCATCGCACTATATGGGAGAACGTCTCATTAACGTCTTTGTAGTCCAACTGAGTCAAGCGCAGGTGCTCACTTACGGCGTTCTTGTATTCATTGATTTCATTGGAGTTTGACCAACGGTATGTCACCATTGGTTGTGCTTGAGAAGAACATGTTTCATCTTGGCGGATATCGATAGAGAGGCTGATACAAACTGGGAGATGGCGAGAAACGTTCAGTTGTGCATCAGGTATGACCCCGCAGCTTTTGACTGTATGTGATAAGCGCTCGTCTAAAAGTATATGGTCAATGCGCGAGGGGTTGGCGTCATTGTAGGGGTAAAACGTAAATGGAGGACCTGTGCATGACACTGTGTCCGTAGCAACATATAAATGGAGAGATTTAGCAAGTTCCGTAACGTACATGTCACGGGATCGGAGATGAGTGGTGACGTCTGATCTGGGAAATCTGGCGTTGAAGTCGCCCATAATCAGGATGCAATTAGATTTTATGTGCACAGTATATATGTCCCATAGTTGGTCCACTGAGGTTTTGAAGCTGCTAGTGTCGTGATTAGCTGCCGGGAGGTAGACTTGTAGTATGAGAATTGAGATAGAGCCGCAGCATATGCGTATGGCTGCAATTCTGTCGCTGTATGTGTCTACGATTTCAACCAGGTTATTAAGATCTGTATGCCACATGATTGCGACGCCACCTTTCCCGAAGTAACGACCATTGGAGTTTGCTGGGTTGGCGCATGTGATGGTACTTGCACGATAATTTTTGTCAATACTGTTAAAAATGTTAGCGTTGTTGTCAAGGAGCCAATGTTCTGAGATGCCACATGTAGATATTCGTTTGGTGTTCAATTCTTTCAGTAAATACGGGATGGCTGCCATTATGCCTGTAGCATTATATGAAAGTAGGCGTATATCCATGTTATTTCGTGTAAGAACAGCTGCGGTTTGTTTCGTGTCGGAAGCGACGCACGTATTCATTGCGCTGAATCCATGGGCGGCATGATATGCCTTCTGGACAAGTGATGCTATCGTCAATTTTCTCAGCCTGCTCGGTGTCCACTACAATTTGAGCAACTTTGCAGTCTTCGCGAGATGTTACAAGGAATTTCACAGATCTATATGAGGTTTTTTTAATTCTCATATCACTTGTGAGTAAGTCTTCTAGGCCTTCAACATCGCTGTCTAGGCCGATGCCCTTTATAACGTAGGATTTGTGATGCTTTCTAGCGACTGTGCTGAAACGACCGCCGGTTTTGTTGCTGGAAGCCATCCAGTCGCTTGGCAACATAGAGATCATGTTGTGAGGTGTCCTGTAGGTTGTATGAGTCGGGCTTCTCGATTACGCTCTGGTTGCGAACTGGGCTGCTAGTTACAAGCAGATGCTCTGATGGAGGTAATGTGTCGATGAGTATTTCGCGTGATTGGCGCGCTCCTGTGGTGTTGTGTTGTTCCGTTGAGCAGGGATGCATAGCTCTGGGAGATGGTTTCGGGCGCACAGTCTGCTGGATTTCGACTTAGCGTGACATGGCCTTTGTGTTGATGCTTATGTCTGCTGGAGTAACTTCTTGTGTACTTGATTTTTGAGCGTGTGGATCAGCCGCACTGGTTTCCGCGACAATCATATGGGCGGATGTTGTTGAGCACCGTTGTTTGTAGAGTAGACATATTATGCGAAAGAGTGATCCGTGATTTTTAAAGTTTCATTAGTGTTCGCGATATGGCTAGAATCCCATTTGACAGAACCAGGTTGTCGCTATTCGAATTGCTTGCGTCGAGATGCTTGCTAAAGATGTTTGAGCATGATTGTAATTCTGACTTTCCTGTGTGAAGATCATTATGTAACGTGTCCATTTTTCGTTTACTTTGCACATATTGCTTTTCAGTAAAGTAACTTCTGCTTTCAGAAACGCAACAGTCTCTTTAAGGTCGATCATGTTCCGATCTTGAGTTTGGTTCCGAGCTGGTGTTGGTTGTGAATTGACTATCATTGCGTGCTGGGAACGGTATAGATCGTCGACGTTAGTAACAGTTCCATCTAGGAACTGCTGAAGTAGGTAGCAGTCTTCGGCGTACTTTTTCGAGCGGTTAGCTCCGCAGCGTTCCTTAAGACTTCCGGTCGCGCAGTTTTCACATAAGCGCTCGTCGAGATAAGTCTTGGCAGACTGCTGTCGTTGTTGTCTGACATGTCTAGTAGTTTAGATATGTATGCGTCTTTCACCAAGCCAAAGAGTTCATTGTTAAGGCGATCAAAGATGACGTCGTCAACTTGAAAGGATGATTCAAGGATCTGCGATTTGAGTGATTGAGAACTTTCTTCAACGTTTTGACTAGATTGTCTTGTTTGTCCGCATTAAATATCTGGTGAGGACGGGTAGCTTTGCACAGAATTCAGTGTCGTGAAGCACAGGTTATCCCCCGTGAGTGACATGCTTTCGTATTGATCCGCGATATTTATTTGCACTGTTTGGTCTGATTCACGGTGTACTGATTGGTACGCTTGGCTGATATCGTTATTAGTCATTGTTATATGCCAACGGCTGTCGGGATTAATAAATAGTGCATGACTATACCAATCTTCTGCTCAGTCATGCGTGACGTTTTTGGGGTCATGACCCTTCTACTGGCGGTACTTTTCAATAGTGCTCCCCACCCACTAGAAACCACGGCGAGAGCAAAATCAAGTCTGTATTTCATAAATTCACGCGATCGCTAACTCACAGGTTAAATGACTCGACGCCAGTGCTGTTCTTCATATTATTTGTATTTGTTTCGCTCCATTAGTCACTTTATTCACTAGTTTAAAATTATAATTGAGCAACGCTGAAAAATGTCAACATCCGCTGAAGGTTACAATAACTTTTTTCACGTTGGGTTATCTATCCAGAAAATAACATGTCAAAATCATTACTGTACACAAGCAACTATTTTTTATAACAAACATAAATCTAATCCCGAACATCCACATGCAAGTTAATATGCTAGGAGAGCTTAAATATATTATAATTATCTCTGAAATGGGCGTGTATACATGTGTGTTAATTATATGCCGATTATTGTAGGTTTCATGCAAAACGAATAACTAACATGTATGTCGCAGATGATATAGAATACGTGCATATTTGTGTTACATTATTTTTTAGACTATACTCTAAAAAGCCGTTATTTTGGAGCAATCATTGGTCGCTATGGTAACAGAATTGGAGGGGCACAATTTCATCTAGACGGTGTTGAATATAGCCTAGCTGCAAATAACTTCGGCAAAAACGGTTTACACGGAGGGAACCGTGGTTTTGACAAAGTATTTATACAGTTCTTAGTATTGAAATTATTTTCAGAAGTATTTGTAATTTATTTTTACTATCCCTAACCAGGTTTATCCAGTGTTGCCATAAATGTTCGCTGTTTGTACGGTTTGTAATAATTTCCGAAAAAGCTCTCGTCTGATCTGAGTATTAGCAATTTTAATAAGATCCATTTTTCCTATACATGTTCAAATTTAAACCAAGCGTTTTTCATTGCAGCAAATCTGGGAGGCGACGGTGGAGCACGACAAGCTCGTGCTCCACTATATGAGCCCTGACAGCGAGGAGGGTTACCCGGGCAACCTGGACTGCTACGTGACCTACCAGCTGACACCGGACAACAAGCTCAACATCACGTACTTTGCCACAACGGACAAGCCGACCATTGTCAACATGACCAACCATAGCTACTTCAACCTCAATGGCCATGTGGGTGGAGTTGCAATTTGTTTAGGTTAACAAACGGTTCCAAAATTTGATGTTTAACACTGAATATGCATCTGTGCCTGTCTCTAGCCCCTTATAAGAGTGAATTAAAGACATTTTTTAATAGATTCAAGCTTTTAAGGCTTCATTTCCAACCCTAAGATACTGATGAGCAGCACATATTATTATAAGCCTGCACAGCCGGCGAGTTACTTTAAGGTTTGCTACTACCGGGCAGAGAGCATTGGCTCTAACAGACATTCGCCTATATTTTAAGTGTAGACATGCTTTGTGCTGTTCAATCCTTAAACTATAAACAATTACTGTTTTCTTAGAATAGGCATATAACAGTCAGATGCGAACAATATATTTTTCACAAACATCGGAAATATATACACCATTAAATGTGTCGTGTTCTGAGAAAATTGGGCATAATGCATGTGTTTAAAGTGTCGTCCCAGATTAGCCTGTGCAATCCGCACAGGCTAATCAGGGTCGACACTTTCCGATTGTATGAAATTTTTCGTTTAAATGAAGCCTCTTCTTAGCAAAAATCCAATGTAGGTCGAAAATGTCGTTCCTGATAAACCTGTGCGGACTGTACAGGCTAATCTGGGACGACACTTTACGCACATGCATTATGCCCAGTTTTCTCAGAACACGACTCAAATGAGTAATTACAGACGACAGAATAAAAAGTACAAAATTTGAGCCTCGCTTTGGGAATATGGGACTTAATGCCATGCCTAAAGGTAAATCAGGGACGACACTTATCGCCTGTTGTTATTTCGTTTAAAGGACGTCTCTTCTTGGCGACAATTCCGTTAAGGCTGAATGTGTCGACCAAGATTAGCCTTTGCAGACTGCACACGTTAATCTGATACGAAACTCACTTAACGCACATGCATTAAGCCCCGTTTTCCCAGAGCGAGGCTCATATGGAAAAAAGGAACAGTAGACCAATGAAACTTGTCCTGAACACCCATCACATATGAGTTATATTTATTGTAGGCCGCAGGATCCATTGGCGACCACGTGCTGACAGTTAATGCTCCTCATTACCTTCCAATCGATAAGGAATTTATCCCTTTGGGTATGGTGAAGTTATACAAACGCTGTTTTAAATGTTATTAATAACATAAACTAGTATGTTTATTATGTTCAATAGCAAAGACGAATTATGGACGACACTTTCCACATTAACTGGATGTTTTTTAAAGAAAGAGACTTCGTGGAAAGGAAAAATACCATAAAAGTGTCTCCACTGATTAGCATGTGTACATATCAGTGTAGTCAGCATAGGCATATCTGGGACGACAATAAAACGCACATGCATTAAACCTCGTTTTTTTTCCAGATGTAGGCTCAAATGTTTATGATTGTAGGAACTCTTGAACCGGTTGAGGGAACCGCCATGGATCTGAGGACGCCCACGTTGCTAGGCGACCGACTAGACACCGTACCGGGAGGATTTGGATTTGACCACAACTTCTGTCTGGGAAGATCCGGTGCATGGAAACATGTCGCAAGGTTAGAATGCATATACTTATACCTTAGTTTACAGTAACTTAACGCAAATATATGCAGTACACGTTTGTGTTTTGTTTGTACATACATGTTTGTTCCGATGCACAGTTTATTGTTGTTGTTTTTACCTTCATAATTAATTTTGAACGCAATTATGTTAACCAGTTTTACTTTTAATATATAATTGTTTCGACGCTGATGCTACAAGTATAACGAACTTTGAACCGCGAAAGGTGATTATAACAAAACTTCTTTATATCGATCGTCATGTAATAAATATAAAGCGAAGTCTAGGTCGTCCGTTAGTGGGCTCGTGTTGTATATCAGCGCAAGTAAAACCCATGTTGTGTCCGTGCTGGGATACATATGAGTCTCATACGATCTACCACATATTATTTTACCCGTAAACGGTCCGAAATATTATGGTAAATGTTTTGTGCTCAGGACACATCCCATACAGTTTGGAGCCCATATGTGTATGCTAATTTGCTAACAATCAGTACTTGTTGACGAGCATGTGAGTTTGATATGTTGGCACTTACCGAACTCGTTGACGAGCATTTGAGTTTGATATGTGGGCACTATATAGAACTTGTTCAAGAGCATGTAAGTTTAATATGTGGGCACTATACCGAACTTGTTCAAGAGTATGTGAGTTTGATATGTGGGCACTATACCGAAATTGTTCAAGAGTATGTAAGTTTGATATGTGGGCACTATACCGAAACTGTCCAAGAGCATGTAAGTTTGATATGTGGGCACTATACCGAACTTGTTCAAGAGCATGTGAGTTTGATATGTGGGCAATATACCGAACTTGTTAAAGAGTATGTGAGTTTGATATGTGGGCACTATACCGAACTTGTTCAAAAGCATGTAAGTTTGATATGTGGGCACTATACCGAACTTGTTCAAGAGCATGTAAGTTTGATATGTTGGCACTTACCGAACTTGTTCAAGAGCATGTGAGTTTGATGTGTGGTCACCATACCGAACTTGTTCAAGAGCATGTGAGTTTGATGTGTGGGCACTATACCGAACTTGTTCAAGAGCATGTGAGTTTGATATGTGGCAACCATACTGAACTTGTTCAAGAGCATGTGAGTTTGATGTGTGGTCACCATACCGAACTTGTTCAACAGCATGTGAGTTTGATGTGTGGTCACCATACCGAACTTGTTCAATAGCATGTAAGTTTGATGTGTGGGCACTGTACCGAACTTGTTCAAGAGCATTTAAGTTTGATGTGTGGGCACTATACCAAACTTGTTCAAGAGCATGTGAGTTTGATGTGTGGGCACTATACCGAACTTGTTCAAGAGCATTTGAGTTTGATATGTGGTCACTATACCGAACTTGTTCAAGAGCATGTGAGTTTGATGTGTGGTCACCATACCGAACTTGTTCAAGAGCATGTGAGTTTGATGTGTGGTCACCATACCGAACTTGTTCAAGAGCATGTGAGTTTGATATGTGGGCACTATACCGAACTTGTTCAAGAGCATGTAAGATTTATATGTGGTCACTATACCGAACCTGTTCAAGAGCATGTGAGTTTGATATGTGGGCACTATACCGAACTTGTTCAAGAGCATTTGAGTTTGATATGAGGGCGCTATACCGAACTGGCGAGTCTTCATTCTCGTACTCGCGCAGGTTTTCCAACACACAAAAATACCATATCAAGATTGCATGCATTTATGTAACATATCAAACAGCTTGATAATGCAGATACAAGTCAGTTCGTGAGTTGGATAAGTTAATTAAGAAAACGTGCTGAGAAAACTCAATGTCCTCAATGTATGCAGTCTATGAAGCGGACGGACTTTATAAACTTTGAAATACTCATGTTAGCGTTTATAGTTGTCAAGCCTTTTCAGATCTCGAGCGTTTTCAGGTTGTACCATCCGGGTTCCGGACGATGCCTTAACATGTACAGTACGGAGCCGGGGGTGCAAGTATACTCTGGGGGCCACATGCCTGATATCACGGGCAAGGGAGGCAACAAGTACCGGAAATTTGCATCGCTCTGTCTGGAATCGCAGCATTATCCGGACAGTCCACATCACATGGACGATGTCAGTTTGTTTATGATATCGTAGTACAGAATCATTCATCATTTGGATCGCGTTCTTGGAAAACTGAACTTAATGCACGAGCGTAAAGAGTCGTCCCAGATTTACCCATGCCGTCCGCAGACGACACTTTCCGCTTTTATGGAATTTTTCATCGAAAGTCTCTGCTTAGCGAAACTCCGCTTTAGGCGTTAAAAGTCTTCCCTGACTAGCCTGTGCAGTTCATTAATGTCATTAATCTGGAAGGACACTTGCCCTACATGCATTAAACCCAGATTTTCTAGAACGAGGCTCATTTTTTATTGTTCGCGTTCGTGTTCAGCTTAGTTATCTAGGATTTCCGGCAGTTCTTTCTCTACAATTAAGTGTTGATGCAAGAAAATATTATTTAAGCGTGTATGTGTACCCAAGCATTTAATTATGTTTCACACGAATTTCTATTCACTCTGATGGTAAGAAGGATACTATTCTGTTTTCCCTTCTATTATTATGCATACAGTTTGACTTTTTACATAACATTTTATGAAGGACAGTTTCCGTTCTTAAATATTTCGAAATAAAATGATAAAATGTCGTTTTTTTTCAAAGTTCTAAAGGGCAAGTATTGTTTTTAAGTTAACTGTTTAAATTAGTAAAGGACCGTTTAAATTGTCCTTTAATGCGAACGCCCGTGCGGGCAGGTTGATTGGTGATCATCTGGGTTAATCCGCAGCTGGGTTAAGCTTACACAAAAGTGATTTTCGTTCATATTTACCTGGCTTATAGGTTCATGTCAATATCATATCATTTTGAAGGTCAAAAGTCAATTCATGTACCAGCTGATTTACATTTGGCATACTTGTGTCTAGCATTACTGGATTTTCAAATTACGTGGTAAGAGTGCAACGCATGGTGAGATTTCGGGTCGCAAACGAAAACCAGATCCCTAGGTCCAGGGCATTGTCACGGTTCAAGGTCAAAAAAAGGAAATCAATCTCTTACACATTTACCGCGTGATAACCTTTTCCAGCATGTAATAATTATCAGTTTACTTTGGCAGAAGTGAAGGGAATTGTGAAGCAGTAACCGTGTCCTTGTAGGTCACTGTTAAAGGTCACAAGTAAAGATCAAACGTAAACAACTTGCATAAAGCATCACTTTGGTACCGCGGTTTGTCTACCAATAGTACAAACGGAATCTATTCTATGGTCCGTTGTCCAGTTTTTACCACAAAGACGACTGCATCTTTATGTACGTGTGCATCTTTGTTACAAGCGCACTGGTGTTGTAAAGTGTATGTAGAGCATAATAAGCTCGTGCTGCACTACATGCAAAATTATTACTAGATGGCACTGAATAATTGAATGTAAAATGCCGGATAAATGCATTAAACTGCCAAATACTTGATGGACCGTATTATTTATACATTAAATAAAAAAAACTTAGCTAATCGTGCCACAAAGAGGATATGTGAATACGGAACGTTACTAATGCAGAATATTAAATGCAGAATGAAGTTATCATCACATTGAAAGGCTGGGAATGTTTTCTTATATTTTCAGCCCAATTTTCCGCCCGTGATACTGCGACCTGGGGAGACCTACACCAGCTCCACTTGCTACGAATTTAGTGTGGTAAAGACAGCTGAATAAAGCCCTGGTCCTACGACTACGAAAAATCTCAGTCTAAGCTGAAAACGTTTGACCCATGAAGAAGTTTTTTTCATTCATGGACTGTTTGGAGCTTGACACGTTTGATCAATGAGACGTCTGAGGTTGTTTGCAGCTGAAAACCGTTGATCAATGAGAAAACTAAAATGCCACAAGCTCTTTGACGTTTTGATTGTTTTCTTACTCACTTATAATTAAGTTAGACAATAGTTACTGTGTATCCTTCTTCTTTTAAATAGTTAATTTCAATCCTGATTGGTGAACAGGGCTTATGGATTTAAAAATATGTGCACCCTTTATATATTCGTCATATGATAATTTTAAAGAATAAATATGTTAAACACATATTTAATAGTAACAGGGCTTATGACTTTAAAAACATGTGCACCCTTTATATGTTTGTCACTTGATACATCTAAAGAATTCATATTTTAAACACATATTTAATAGTAATAATTTAATGAAAGCATGCAATAATAACAGTCATATTTTATGTTTATATTGAAACCAATTTATTACAAGAAATCCAATATGACAAGAATATTTTTTACAGATAGTGGTATAAAGAAATGTGTACAAGTGTTTTTAGTCACACAACAAATAAACCCTTTCTGTTTAACTATGCTTGTGTTTTAATTTAACCATACAGTTATAATGATGTAGGTTATAGCAAAGCATTATTTTGTTCAATTAAATACCACTTAATCGTCACAAATGTTAGAAACTGTATGTACAGTACAGCATGAACAAATGCTGTTAAGACTGTAGGGTATAGTCATGTGACAAAATGTGATTGTTTACGTTTATTGCAAATACATTAAATATTCAAGCACATAAAGTATATGGAAACTTGCCATACACTCAATACAAATACAATTATGTGTTTATTATCATTGGGCAATAATTGGACAGTAATTACTTTTATGCATTTACATGAATAAACTTCAGATCTATCATTATGGACAAATGTTCAGAATAATGTAGTTTAGTTGAATAACTTCAACTTATAGGTAAACGTTATCTATTTGTTTTAAGATATTCCTTAATACTAAGATATATAAGATATTTACTTTAAATAAATTGATTATTAACACAACTTATTATATTGAAAAATAATCATTTGTTTTACAACACCAATTTTATTTAACGATTACAAATACAAGAAATGATCAAACAATAGCTAAACTATAAATGGAAATACTTGATAATCCCGTATCTGACAGTTCTAAAATGATTAGTGTTATTGGCAAGAATATAAGAAAACGATAGGGAAACGACCCGATTATGAGTGCTAACTAATGTTATGATGGTACGATTTTAATGTATCGGTGGGAATTTTAAAGCATTGGGAATGCTTTAAACAGTGAATGTTTGTAGATACTAGGTATGTTCTATGTATGACATAATTAAACTACACGTCACATACCACACATACAAATTTAACAAAAGCATAATTCATAAAATGGTCATAAAATAGAACACTATGTCAATATTCACGTCTCAACTTCAATGCGATGAACACATACCGGTACTCCGAAATACGAGTAGAAATATAAATATTGATTAGTAGGCCTGCTGACGAGATATATAAATTAGAACTGTATACAAACATTCAAACAATGTTGCCTTTAACATAAACTGCTTAGAAACATATACAATAATAATCTAAACAATAAGCGTATAACATTCAACACTTAACTTCTTAAGCGCTTTTAAAACGAGGCAATGATTCAAAACCTTACACGCATTTAGTATAAAACAAGTCTCTTATTTATCGAAGATATCAATATGCTATCCTTGGATTTATTCCGTGCCGAGAGAGAATAGTTTCCATTTCTTCCCACTTTGCCTACAATAAGGATATACACATTAATGCCGAACATGTGTTTGCAGCGCTAAATATAAATTGGAAATGTCCAATATAAAATAATCAAGATCCTTTCGCACACATTAATTTCCAAATTGGGCGACTATGATTCAAGTTCTGATCATCAATTTATATGATTGAAAACAAGTATTTAAATCTTAACATACTAGCCGCGTTCTGATAAAACTTGGCTTAATGCATGTGCGCAAAGTGTCATCTCTGATTAGCCTGCGCGGACTGTACAGGCTAATCTGAGGTGACACTTTAACGCACATACATTAAGCCCATTTTTCTCATAACGCGGCTTATACCTTCAAATGCGCAAGATGGCGCTGACTCATATCCGCTGCTTTGGTTGGGTTTCGCATAAAGGCGTTCTTCATGACAGAAAAAGAAGCCGAATTCACGTGCACATCTTTCAATGTAGTTTCAGCCTCCTGTGCATACAATGTTAGAGATTCAACGACACTATTTCGTTTTAGGGTTTGCACCTCATGAATGTTCACATATTACAGCGACAATTTATATCACGGAAAATCTGGGTTTTCGAAAAATTTGAGTCACAAAACGTAATTATTTTGCCTAGTAGTCCAAAAATTTAGAGCGTCCGAAAACTTGATTATGATAGTTGTTAGTTAACGAGCATGAAAAGAAAAGAAAACAACAAAGTTAACTTAATTGTTATTCTCGTCATTGTTTGATCTATTCTGTGCTAATAAAATACGCCACAAGGACAAATGCAATACCTGGAAAACATTCAGAACATTGTCAATCACAGTAACAAACTCGTACATCTGACCTATCATTCTTTGGAGGGTTCGTTCGTCTGATTCAATAGTCTCTGAAATGTTAGGATATTATTTTACGGGGGTGGGTTATTTTACGGGGCGGATTATTTTACGGGGATGGACTATTTTACGCGGGCGGAGTATCTTATTGTTGACTTAAATTGCTAAATTTACCTCGAACAATTTGAACACTACGGTTTTATTTCAAATGTTTTTTTGTAAAACAAATAACGTAGAATTATCTATACACCGCTTACCAATTTCTGTCTTCGTCGATCTTATATTCAATTTATTTTCTCTAATCTCGTTTTGCATTTCTATTTTCCTCGAGGAAAGGCCGGACGATTCATTACGTTTCTCCCACGCACTATTTCGAGCTCTCTGTGCACCATCTCGACAGTCCGCCGCATTGCTGAGGTTCACTCCGGCTAGAATTCCTCCAGTCGCAGTAAGTGACAAACTAAGACCAACTGTAAACACAAACTAAGACCAGCTGTAAACACAAACTAAGATCAGCTGTAAACACACACTAAGACCAGCCGTAAACACAAACTAAGACCAGTTGTAAACACAAACTAAGATCAGTTGTAAACACAAACTAAGACCAGCCGTAAACACAAACTAAGACCAGTTGTAAACACAAACTAAGACCAACTGTAAACACACACAAGAGTAAACTTATATTCTACTCATAAAAGTAGAATAACGACACAGACAATATTTTTTTCATGATATATCGGTATTCATGGATTAGTTTCTAACTAAAACATAAGCATTCATAAACATAACTACAACAAAACCGTTATGATATTTATATCTTTTTTGAATGACTTGATATTAAAAAACATTACAACACTATAATGCCATATACAACATGAAACATAAAAAATCGCAAGATTTTACATGTAACTGGTGCAAGAATAACACCCGCTACAGCCATGACAATTCCACCAATCCCCCAGCCAGTCTTTTCTTCTGCTTCTCGATCAATTTCTCGTGCTCTGCTTTCAAGCTTTCCAGCATTATCATCTAACTCGTTTATTTCGCCATCCAGTCTCTAAAAAAACACATGTCAGTATACTATTGACAATCATCTTAATATACCGGTGCACCATTTTCTTACTGACATACAACGCTACCTCTCCATACTATATGCTCTAAAAGGCTATACACAAATAACAAAACACAACTCTCATTTTACTTCAAATAAGTCTTTTGTACGGTAATGAATATGTATTACATCGTTTAGCTACATGACATTTCTGCGTTGATAATGTTGACATAGTATTTAAGTCTTTTGTACGGTAATACAGATTTAATACATCGTTTAGCTACATAGCATTTCTACGGTTATAATTTTTATATATTAATTAAACTGGAAAAGATGCTAAGCTTAATTTGTGCCAATAATCATTACTAAATAAAAACCAAAGGCGAAATGCATGGTGACTAAAATAGGAGAAGGTATCGATAAAAACTAGACTTACCAAGATGTTCGATTCGAATTCACGTATTTCCCTCTCCATCCTCGAAACAGTGTACTCAAACTGTTGAAGATTGTTTTGCTTTTCTCTCACTCTCGCCCTGCATTTCTCGATATCTGAATGAACTTCACTTTGTGTAGACATTACATCATCCCGTATAGCTTTAAGTGCCGCGGTCATGTCAGATACTGACTTGGTCAGTTTTGGAACATTGACCTCTCCGGCATCATTTGCTTGAAAAAGCAATTCTTTTTGTATGAATACCTCTCGGTATTCGTAACGCATCATGCGGTCGAATGACTGAACGCATTTAGACCCTCTAATTACTAATTTATTGACATCATTTTTAATATCCGCATCTCCAGATAACTCTCGTGACATCGACTGAAGATTCCCAGGTATTTGATTCAGTTGCTGAATTAATTAAATGTAAGAATAACAGTAATGGGAATACAAATATATACATGGTGTCATAATTGTTTTGTTGTTTTATTAATTAATGAACGAATGTCAACGATGCAATGTACACATTTAGTTGTTAACAATTACTTCCACTAAGTTTTAAGAATTTAAAATGCACTATGTACAATTATTTTAAGAGATATATAAAATATTTAATGGTTTGGTCAAAATCATTCAAATGGTAAAAATTACAAAAGTTTTATATTTCGAATCTTCTGAAAAACTCCTTAAAAACGTCGAATATGTTCGATGGTACCTTAAGTGTGCATAATATCAAACGTGTGATGAATGTTTCTTTTTGTTTCAATCCTTGTATTTACCATCGAGAATAGAAACTTAACCTATCTCAAGAAACCAAAGGTCCACATTCCAGCAACACTTACCAGTGCCATTTCTTCTGCAAAAGAAAAAATAACAGACGTACAACAAATTACATCTTACAGAAATAAAATTTCTAGCCCTTGTCCACAAATACAGCCTGAAAATATAACATTGCAGGAATCGTTTCTTAATGTCGATGTTCAAAAACGCATTGAAATTTATCCAATAATAACGCTTTAGTAATAAATAATCGTTTTGTTAAAATCTAAAATATATTCCTACACGCTTGCCCCATGTGAACAGTGAATTGCTTTTGAACATCAGCATTATAACTTGAATAGCTGTAAGACGGCAAAGTTGCCCTTGAAAAAAACACATAATTTATCATGTTATTCTAGAGCATCATAGAGACAAGAAACATCGATGATACATGTATTTAGAATATACCCTGTTATCGTGTTAATCATTATTGCAATTATCAAACGATGAATTTGCTTCCGAATTATTTCAAACTTAATCTATAGAGATTGGATGAAAATGAAACCACGCAAGCATAACGCGCGCAAGTTGAGTTTATTCAAAATGATAATTCCTAACCTGTAGTGCTGGCTCGCTGCTGTTATGGTTTCTAAAAGACAATGTCTACAATAAAAAGGTCATAAAGTCAAAAGTGTAGTGATGGCGACCTTCAAAGCCTAGATTTCAGAATGGTATGTCATAAATACACTAAACTAGACTGTGTAGTGCCCTTGATGCAGGTTTTCTCAATAGTTTATTATATTTTTAATGTGGTATTATACATTTTCAATTAATGATTTAATGCAACCACAACATTTTGATATACTCAGCGAAATAAAGACGGTTTATATTCCTGTTAACAAGTGTCTGGTCATTATACACAAGTGCGCACATTCCAATAATATACATGTAATATATATCATGAGCAAATGTACAATATCGTACATGTTGTGGAGTATTAACATTAGACATGACTTGGATGGCAGTGTCTTCTTGGATAAGGACTTTGTACAACCGTCGAAGTATGCTTATACTTGACATGTTCACATTATCAATATATTCACACATACAACAGATCTATAAATAAACATGTTTATATATTAATCTTTGCACATATCAGATTTTTCGAAGTACAAATAGGCCTATGTACCACTTAACATTATATTAAAACATATTCGTTGTTTCCACGAAGGTTATAAAAAAAGAAATAATGCATAAAACGTGACAATAGAGATGAACTTCGTTCAGACTGTTCAACCACTGTCAGAATGTTCAATCTAATAATCAAACAATAAAATAATACGAAAGAGAACATGTGTGTGTGACTCGGCAGTGGGCGAGACGGAAACACAATACCCCTGTTATCAACATTGATAAACAGCTACATTGTGTACACACCGGTCTTACTGACAATTTTTCAATGATCTCAATTATTTAAAGAAAAATTTCTATAAGCCATTAAGGCACTTATAAAAACAATTATAATTATATCTATTTAATTGGTTACATTTGTTAGAGGCTTCCCTAAAAACAACCATCAAAAAACTTCAAAGCTTTGTGCTTTTACTCATGTATCCATATTTTCCCACATGCATAATATTTCTGTTAATTTGCGCAGAACTGCCTTCAATACTTGCTGTCATCTGACCACTTTGACAGTTATAGTCAAGCCAACACGCACTTATTCCTTGTTTGCTCAATGCATTGATTTGGTCCATCATGATACTGTTTAAGGGTGTCAAAATTAAACAAACTGAACAAGTCAACTTGAAGTTGAACTTCTCTTTCAATGCAAATGGAGCCACTTGAAATATCAAACTTTTCCAACACCCAGTCGACAATATAGCCACGGCATCGTGTCTATTCAAAACATGCATCAGACACCCCTTCTGAAACTCTTTAAGTGGTTTTGAAAACGCTATTTAATTGCAAACTTTCGTCAATAAAGTATCCATGTTGTTATAACCGAAAGTGAAAGTACAGTTTAAAAAAATGAATAAAGAGCAACATTGTTGAAAACTAACGAAAATTTTAATTGATACTAACATTAGACCATAAGACTGAACAAAATAACACTTAAATTTTAAATCATAACAATAATGTTTACTATTAAAACAAATTCTTCATTCATCCGCGGACTTCTTTGTGTCGTAGTCATAAATGCCTGCAAATGGAGGTGTGTGATGTGTCTTAGTATAGAGGTGACAATAACGTAGTGACGTCACCATCTATGTATAGAATGAAACAGCTATGAGTTTTATATTGATTGTATCATTTTAACAATACAGTGGATTACCTAGACATTCACATTCACAAACAACGGTAGCAAGCAACGTTTAATGTATTGAGCTGTGCAAATTTAAATATCACGAATAAACATTATGAAGCGCCTTACTTTGAAATTGTATTTCATACCAACAAGAGGAAAGTAATCGTGTTTGTTTTTAGAAAATTACATTATGCTTTTTGTTTATGTTTATTCGTATATTAATAAATTAATATCCATAGATTGCACTACACAAAAGCACATTCAGATGTAAAATTTACCTTATTTCTGTAATATTATTCCAAAGCTCGTACGGCTGAGCATTATACTATAGCATCAGATAAACATTGAAACTGAAACTGTGTGCTTTTGAAATACTGGGAAATCCGGAAAAAAAACAGATTTTCGACGCAGTTTCATGACTAAGAGAGAGGTTATTTTCACTTTTCTTTTTCACTTTCGTTTTCATATTGTTCAACGTAATATAAAACAGCAAGGTATACAACTCCTTCATGGTTTCGGTTGAATATCTTCCGGATTACATTCCCTTTATATTCAGTCTTTATTCAGTGTTCGACACTAACTATTCTGAGTAAGGAGTCCTTTGGACTCCCTTTTTCTGAAATTTTTGAGTCCGACCATACTTCAGGAAGTCCAAAAATATGACACTTTTTATACCGTATTTTTTCGGTTTATGACACATCTTAACCATAAATTGTTAAATCCTCTTTCTCGTTTGGTTTCAGATCGAAGTCCAACGTGACTGCTGTTCAATCTTTGTTGTCATTTGTTATCTCAGATTGCAAAATTATTTTACGCATGCCAGTTATATTGAAGCTTATTATTGTAATTTAAAAAAATATAATTTTCAATCATGCATTTATATATGCTTGCTTGTTTAGCTTCGGGATTTGTTGTTACAGCCCATTGCTGTATACATGTTCCCTATAATAGTTAACATAATATAACAAGCAAACTAACCGCGACAAAGCCCCTGAAATTATTGATTGATAGTGACTTGTTTTTTTACGCACAACTGATTCACAGTCGATCCCATCCTCAGTGCCTTGGGACCGTTAAACGCATTGTGTAAACAATTACTGGTAGGGTAACATTCAGCGCTTTTAGAAACAGGGACCTGGACACCATATTGCAACAAGCCTTGTCATATACCAAAATGATCGGCATACCTTGACGTTTTTCAGACCACCGGCATAAATTGGCGTAAATCGTGGCGAGCTGAGAAATCCAAGATGGCCGCCATTTCTTGTAATATTGGGTAATGATAAGAAGATGTTCATATTTTTTCACGTACATTTGATACAATTAAATTGCTTGTGAATATTATTCGTGTCTTGATATGGTATAACGGGTATTGTGATGAAGTTTATAGTGATTATAGACTGTTCAGCAAAAGCTAGTTTTACAATCGAAAATGTCATAGTAAAAAAACGACAAAGATTGGGTTGATTCACAGTTCGAGAGTTTTTCTTATTGCTACCGCAAGCATTGCGACAAGGAAAAAAGATTTTCAAAGTGTGCAGTAATGCATATAATTAAACAAGTACACCATAGGGCTGGGTCAATTTTAAACCAAGCGAGATGATTTTAACAAAGTTATTACAGGGCCAGTATACGATGATAAACAGCAAATAAATCCCTGCCCTAACGAGAGAAAACTTTTTAAATATGTAAGTATTATAATATTCATCATTTAGCGTGGCCGGTTCTTACCCGAGGGACGATATTTAAAAAAAAATGGTAGAGGACCACAATAAAATGCTAAAAACCAAACTTCTTGGCCTTGCGGTTTCAGAGAAGCCATGTTTTAAGTGTTTGCCCCATACATATAAAGCAAGTAACCCTCAAAGAGGGGCAAATTTTCACCCCAGGTTATTTAAAAAAAAAACTTTAAAAACTTCGGTCGAACAGAACGATTAACAAGAGTGACTTCTAAATAATCCCTCCCTTAACTACTTTCACCTTAAGTCGTATTTTGGAACGGATAGAATCACTTTCGTATTCAGTTGAAATATCAGGAGTACAATAGTTCTGATTGTTTCATGATGATTTAACAGAACATTTGACTTCTAGATTGTTCAAAGTTTCACCCGCATGAAGAAAACACGTCTAAGCCCACTGGTACTTTTATTTTTCAGTAGACCTGAACCCTTTTCAAACTCGGCTGATATACCATTTAAAAAGCGTTCGTAGCAAGTTTAATGATGATTTGGTAAACATGTTACTTCGAGAATGTTAAGAAATGTTTCATTTAATTTTACATGGTAACCAAGTTTGTTAATGCAGTTTTGTAATTTACCCAATTGTCATTTAGACCAATCTTCTTACAAAGTTTAATATAAATTGGAAATAGATATAATCTCTAGTGTTAACAATTTATATTTTGATACGGACCATGTAGGAACGTTTATTAAAAATGTGCAAAATGTAATCACAAAAGCTCACTGTTAGTAAGTTGTGCTCATTAGATCTTATAATGACTCTTGCTAGGTACATCTTTGTAAGATATGACAGAGCACTGTGAACAGGGTTTTTATTTAAAAAATTTGTGAACAGATCGGGGTCCTTTGCGTTCCAAGTCGTTTCAATAAAACTGGTTAATGGGATTTCATTTTTTTGCTTACATAAACTATAGACAATCCCAGAAATCGATTACTTCCGAATTACCGCCCCTACCGCCGCCATCTTGGTACTGAAGAACAATGCCGGGACCTATATGTTTGTATAGCTTTCCTGAAAAATGAATCGAAGTGACGCGAATTTCTTAAATATATTTGAAGATTTAGATGGTTTCTGTTATCGATACAGAAATTATAGTACAGTTCGTATTTTTTAAATAAATAGTTGTATCAGGTCCATCTTAATTATTTAAGGGTCATAAAACCATAGCGAAGATCTACGACTCTGATAAAACTCAGCATGAATTTGGCCTTTATTGTCACTTTTAATCCACCATTGGGACATCGTCTCCCACTGAGGGAATGCTTACGTTCCTCAATCGCAGATGGTGTTTCTTATACCATTAATTAATTTTATTAAATTGACAATCCGTTATTACCGAAGAAAAACATCACTTCGTTCGTGTTTTAATAGTTCATTTTAAATCTTAACTGTATAGTGAACATTTAAGAAAGAAATTAATACGTTGACGGAATGTAGCGAACATATTGGGACTATTTAAGTTAACGTATGACTACATATGTGTCATGTTGAGCATTTTTATCGTAAATTTAGATTGTATTAAGAAATTAAATAAAGCAAGCAAACAATTAAGTAAATATTTAGAACAAGACCAACACAGTTTGTTCAGGCTACAGACTTCGATTCTAACATTTGAATGGTATTTAAATGATAAAATAAAAATAAAGTTTTAAGCAAAAGCAGATATTCACTTTTCAATTAAAAAACTGCCATGTTCTGACATTTACACATTTTCGCATATCAATGTCCCTGGACTAGTACTTTTAAAATCACAAAAATGTTTTCCGGCTATAGTTTTTTGTCTGAAAGCGATTTTTAAAATATATTAATAAAAAAAAAAATTATACTAAACCATATACTTTTTAATAAAAAAAGTTTGCCACTACATGAAATCTTACAGATTTAAGTTTTAGTCACCAATTTTATTTCGGCTAGAGCTTTTAAATTACCTTAAAAATGATACTTCAATAAGAAATATTATAAAAGAATTAATAAATCTTTTAAAAAACAAAAATATGTACTATTCAATAAAAAGGCTGTCTCGGTATTGAATCATATACATTTTTTTAATGATTATATCTGGAACTATATACATTTTTTATAAATATAATGTTTTAATCAAAGGCAGATATCTGATTTTCAAAGACATTGTATATCTCGGTAATAAGTCTTAAAAAATTTCGCTAATTAACATCTCCGGAAATATTAACTTTAAAAATTATAAAGTTTACTTCAGACTTTATATGCGGAAATAATCTTTATAATCAAAATAAAATTCAATAAAGAAATAATTGTGTTTAAAGCAAACGGCACAGCTGAAAGTATTTATGTTAAAAAATACAGAAATTCGGCCTTAAACATTACGTGAAGAATTTGACAGGTAACATGTCACCCATGTAGAACGCTGTGATCTGTCAAATTCTTCAGTACCAAGATGGCGGCGGGGGTCACGTGATAGCCAATATGGCGGCGGTCAATTAATCGATTCTGGGATTGTCTATACAATTGACAATAAAAGTTGTTTCATCATTATATACAATTATAAGTATAAACAATGCATCTTCTGAAAACAAGCGTGTAGACCAGACAGGGGTTTTCATGTGATAAATGAAAAATGCTATTCAAGTGCATAGTCACAATGATGGTATTGTTCTGGTTTTGTATATGCTTCCGAAATCACTTAGTTTTTGATTGAACACTTCTCACTATCAATAGACCAGCTGTCTATAATCTTCCTTGTTAAGAGGAACTCTGACAGTTTTCAAGCAGTGGTTGAAGTGTGCGGTTATGACTTGGTATTAAAAACTTCCTTCTGCAGTATGTAGAAGGTGAATATGAAAATATTAAAATTTTAATGTGACAATAAAAACATGCAACTTAAGGTTTTTATAGACAGTGTTCGACAATGACTATTTCTGAGTAAGATATTTTTAACAGACATTCTGATTTTGCAAAACGAAGAGATTTTTTTATAATTCAAAGATGATTTGAAGGAGTCCGAAGGACATCTTTGACACCAAAACAAGGAGTCCGAGTCTCATTCCCACGAGTCTCGGACCACCGGACTCCCGTTAGTGTCGAACACCGATTGATGATTGTTCACCGATACCTGATTCATAAACTTGACATTATTAAAATTCTTTTCAGTATAATCGTAGTAGTTGTTTTTAATCGCACCAAGTCATAAAAAGATAAACAATTATAAAATAACATTCGGGTGACGATTTAACATTGATATACAAATGTATACACTGTTTTCCTTATTAACTAACAATTTTCGATCTGGGTCCACATCTTAAAATCGTATATCAACAAGACTTGTTTCTTGGCTTGCAATTATTGCATCCGAATAATAAGAGCACTGTTCCTGCAATATCATGCGTTATATTTCGATGTCTGCTTATCACGGCATTCATGTTAAAGTGTATTCGAGTGTATACGTTACCACTTGACATTTACCTATAAAATTGTTGTTTTTCTTAGGAAATAATCGATTTATTCAAGAATATTTGTATAAAGTGTTCTATTGATTGCTGGCTGTTTAAAAAATGGGGGATATATTATTCGTACATTCAAAACAAAACAAAACACAAGAGAACACATTTAACATAAAAAAAACAGAATTTTTGCTGAGGTCACCGCAATAAGTCAATACGAAACAACGGGGGTTTCAACAAGATTAAAGACATGCCTTACAACAATTCAATTATTAAACAATCAAAGACAGCATCAATTTAAATTAATTTCGAATTAATAACATCATTGGTTCCTATTAACTAGTGAAACGCTATTATAATTTTCTGAAGTACAATGAAATGAACTTAATACAACTGCAGCTACATCCCTTCAAGTTTACAAGATTTCACAAAACATAATTAGTCTCCATGTAATCGAAGTGCATATCAGGAATAAGTTGTTATGCTGGGGTCTATTGTCCTACAATGATATGGTGTATAATTATTTTAAAATAAGCAAAATCAAAAACGTAACATCACATAGGACTAAAATGCTTCATTAAAGCCTTCGTTAAACTGAATATGTCCTATTAGCTATTACTATTTATAAAAAATATATTACGCGTTGGTTTTTCCAACATGGATACCAATCTTATTGTAGTTCTAATAAGAACCTTGTTTTCAGTATGCTTTTATACGGAATACCGTTAGGGCAATCGTGGTTACTCATTAAAATCCAGAGGGCGAGAATGCGACGACAGTGCGAAAATACGATGGCGACAGTGCGAAAGTACGATGGCGACAATGCGATAGTCATATCGTACTGTCGCCATTATATCATCGCATTGTCGCCATCGTATTGTCGTACTGTCGTCATCGTATTGTCGCATTGACACCATCGTACTATCGCGTTCTCGCATTGTCGCCATCGTACTATCGCACAGTCGCCATCTTATTGTCACACTGTCGTCATCGTATTGTCGCACTGTCGTCATCGTATTATTGCACTATCGCATTGTCGCCATCGTACTATCGCAGTGTCGCCATCGTATTGTCGCACTGTCGTCATCGCACTGTCGCATTGTCGTCATCGTACTATCGCGTTCTTGCATTTTCGCCATCGTACTATCGCATGGTCGCCATCGTATTGTCGAACTGTCGTCATCGTATTGTCGCATTGTCGCCATCGTACTATCGCGTTCTCACATTCTCGCCCTCTGGATTTTAATGTGTATCCATGATGAACCTAACGGTATTCCGCACTTTTACAAGTATCATCTTTTAATTAGCCTTTATACAAAAGATGCGATTCAAATGTGGTTTGAGAAACATTCATGTTTTAATACGAACTTAAATTGAAATGATATTCTAGTTTTTGAAGATATAAAACCGCATCATACAGGAATAATGAAACTCCGGAAACCTTATCATGAGAGAATTTCTTAGTTACACCCACTGGACATTTATTTTAGTCAAGTTACCAGTTGGTAAAGCAATACAGAACAATACAGTACTATGCATACAATACAGTACAATACCATACATACATTTCAATACAATACATATCAATACAATACATATCAATACAATACAGTACAATACATACAATATAATACATACCATACAATACAATACATACAATACATACAATACAAACCATGCAATACGATACAATACAATACATACAATACATACATACAATACATACAATGCATACGATACATAAAATACATACAATACGATACAATACATACTATACATACAATACAATACATACAATACATACAATGCATACAATACAATGCATGCAATACAATACATACAATACATACAATATAATACATACAATATATACAATATAATACATACAATACAAACCATGCAATACCATACAATACAATACATACAATACAAACCATGAAATGCCATACAATACATACAATACAATACATACAATGCAAACCATGCAATACCATACAATACAATACATACATACATACAATACATACAATGCATACGATTCATAAAATACATACTATACATACAATACGATACAATACAATACATACAATACAATACATACAATACATACAATACAATACATACAAGACATACAATATATACAATACATACATACAATACATACAATACATATGATACATACAATACAATGCAATACAACACGTCATAACACAACAATTATTAAAGCTGACATTTATCTTTAAACTGTAAATGCAAAGCCTTTGGGTTTAAACCGATTGAAAGGCATGCAAATCCTCCTAGTTAGCTCAGAAGCAATAATCAACAAAACACAGGCACGATTAAATAAAGTAAATACAAATGTTAATTAAATAACTTATTGTTTTTAAGATTTGAGGTGATAAGCATCATCAAGAACTAAGAGCCATATTATCGTAATTTTTCTCTGTAATGAACAGTCTGCATCACATTCGAAGGGACAATCCAAACTTGTTTTCATAGTGTGGAGCTATATGCAAATACTCAGTATTACATTTTATACGATAAAATATATAGTGGCTTAACTCTTCTGTATAAATGTGCTGTCAGGAAGCCTTCATATCTTCATGTTCACTCCTAGTGCTCATTATATGACCTTTACAGCCTTCTTTTAGACTTTGTCCCCCTGGCCACAATTTTCACCGCCTGTACTCGGGTAAAGCGCGAGAATGAAGTTCAGTAGCATCATTTTTGCTTCCAAATTCTTTTAATTTAGACGTCCAGGGATAGTTAAGGTAACATGATCGGAAGGTCCGTGTATATTACCGTCCCTTCGTTTTTCGTATTGCATTCGACAAAACGAAACACAGACATCAACTATTATTAGTTCATACTACGATTTCCTTTTCACCGAAACACAAAAATGGACTTCATTATATCTGTTTCGGTTGCGCTTATTAATAAACAAAACACATTTCTTATTTCCCTGTTCTAATTTCATTTCATTCTTTATTCTAAGAAAATCAATGTTTCAAAAATGAAACGAAGTGTTTGGTCCCCTTTATCGTTCTTGATTTGATAAAACGGTAAACAAACAAGAGCTGTCACTATAGGATGTTATATGCCCCCGAAAAACGCTTTTTTTGAAACCTAAACGCAGATTTCAAAACCTAAACGCGAACCCTAAGTTCACGGTCAATGTAAAAGATTTGTATGCGTAAGGAAAGGCCTTGTCCATATACTACGGAATATCGTTAGGGCCATTGTGGTCGCATTGTCATCGTACTATCGCGTTCTCGCATTCTCGCCATCGTATTGTCGCACTGTCGTCATCGTATTGTCGCATTTTCGTCATCGTACTCTCGCGATCTCGCATTCTCGCCCTCTGGATTTAATGTGCAACCACGAAGGTCCTAACGGTATTCCGTATTATACACATGCATACCAAATATGAAGGTTACATCTGAAGCGACATAGAAGTTATGAGCATTTTTCGAAACCTAAACGCATATTTCGAAACCTAAACGCAGACCCTAAGTTGAACTTCAAGGTGAAAGGGGTAAAAATGTGTGTGCGTATGGAAAGGCCTTGTCCATATACACATGCATACCAAATATATAGGTTACAACTGAAGCGACATAGAAGTTATGAGCATTTTTCGAAACCTTAACGCATATTTCGAAACCTAAACGCGGACCCTAAGTTGAAGTTCAAGGAGAAAGGGGTAAACATTTGTGTGCGTATGGAAAGGCCTTGTCCATATACACATGCATACCAAATATAAAGGTTACATCTGAAGCGACATAGACGTTATGAGCATTTAAAAAAAAGTGTGACGGACAGACAGACGGACGGACAGACGGACGGACAGTGCGATCACTATATGCCCACCTTCGGGGGCATAAAAACGAATGGCGCTGCGCTGTTGTCATGTAGAGATAACTTATCAATGGCTTTTTTTTCGCGTATTTCTCTCCCTTTCATTATAATAAATCACTAATTTTCGTCAGTGTGGCTTCTTGCGGGCCTTGTGGATTGGTAAGGTGTATTATAATTTATTCTAATTAGTTCGAGAGTAAAAAAATATTAAATTTAACAATTGTAAACTTATTGTAAAAAAATTGTAAAAATATTGCAAAAATATTGTAAAATTGTAAATATTGTACAAGTTAAGAAGGAAGTTGTGACGTCACGTATATATGACGTCACAACATTTAATACAACCTGGTTTGTCACGTGACTACTATTACATTCAACAAATCACGGAGATTTGTCAAGGGAGTTTAGCTCTAAAACAAGATTTATAACCAAACATCTTATACCTTACAGTTTTGCGCTTGAAGAGAAAAATGAACTTTCATAATATTAATAAATGTGCTTAATTAATAAGTACTTAATCAACATATTAAATGTTCCGGAAATAGCGCTCAAGATTAGGTAAATACTAGCAAAATAGTTATCTTCCAGTGATATTATAACGCCTCTTAAAAATTGCATTTTAAAACGTTACGTAACATAAAAAAAGACGAACATTATGCTTCAAGTCTAAAGAAACAGCTGCATGATTCCATGACTCAATGATATTTTCATGTTTAGTTCCTCAATTATTGCAAAGTATATTTTCTTTGAACGGAAAACAAGAATTTACGTCAATAGCTTTCATGTTGCGCTGGTAGACGTCAAGTAACGGAGACGTGGCCGACCAGATACTCTCTTGCCTGTAGCAAGCTCACCGTACATTACGTCCTTGTAGATTCGGCGGTTTTCAATCCGATGCATATCGTTATTGGTCAGGCGGTCGCTCCATGACATTCCATGTACGCGTCGGAGACAGCGAAAACGGAGCGCGCTTAGTCTTTTTTCCTAGGACGAGTGTACACACGTTCTAAGTTTTGCTGGCGTATATACCGGTATAGACCAGTGGGCCTAAAAACAATTGCTCTTTTGGTCTGCCTCTTTCCGAAGACTTTCATGGAAGTGTTGTGTACTGTCGCTGATGTGATCCCATAGCTCTTCGGCTGTGCCATTAGGAGGCTCTATGTGGAATACCTCTGAAAGGGCTTGGGTAAACTGCACCACCTTGTCAGGGAAGGCGGTCTTGCTCACATCAATACGAGGTTCGCCCTCAGGCCCGTAGCGATGAACCTTCTATGGCTTTAGCCTCATCTTGCAGCCAGCGAGTGGTCAGTGTCTCATTCAGCACTTTGGATGGTGCGGGCAAGGAGGACACAGATCGCCTGGTAACGATCAGGTCAAGCTGGTGTCAGTGTTTGGAACGACGGTTTCTCTAAGATACTTAATGCTTCGGTTTGGTCTGGAAGACGGAGTTGGTGATGCTGAGGTGATGGTATGAGCATAGCCCCAGGAGTCGCTGCACATTCTAATTCATCTTTCCAACTCCAAATTTTCTAAGACATGGGGACCAAGAGTTGTATTCGGTGCCTGCTCTAGCATTTAGGTCACCCAGCAGTGCCAGGTAAACTTCTTGGGAAATCATGTTGATAAGCGAGTGTTGATGGCTGTAGCACTCGTGCTTGGAATCCTTGGTGGAACTGAGTGTTGGTGCATGTATACTGATCAGATTGTCTGACTTATATGTGGTTTGGAGACGGAGTCTTTTCGTTCTTTGTTGGCATGTTTCTATCATCCCTAGCAGAGAATTCATGACAACAAAACCGACATCATACTCTCTGGTGTCCTCAGCACTCTTCCCTTGCCAGAAGAAAGAAAAGTAATTTTCTCTTAGGTTTCCAGAATCAGCAAGCCGCGTCTCCTGCAGTGTAGCGATGTCGACCTGGACTCTCACACGTTCATAGTTGATAACCGATGTCTTTCGTGAATCACTGATAGAACAGAACAGCACAGTTTATTAAGTAAATCAAGGCATCCGACCCATAATACATAACACAATAACATAATATAAAACTATTTCAATCGGGAGGTCATTCGATAATGGAGTCAGTGTTCTTACATTCCAGGTGTCCAGTTTAATGGAATGAGTTAACATTTTTGTTGTAAATTGTATTGCATTGTGCACTAATCGCAATCCACGTGTCAGGTATTTGAGTACCCAGAGCCTGTATGCACCCAGCAAGGTTGGCGGACTGTGGTGGGACAGCACCTAACTGACTGGGGGCTACCCTGCATAAGGGGTGGGGGCGGTAGCTGTCCAATTATATATGGTGATTTCTCCCACCGTCGGAAGCGGCACCTGGCGCCAATCTCACGCAAATGGAGCGGATGGCTTATAACATGTAACTGCTGCTCCCCGTGTTTTGTCGACGCTATGCAGCGAAGCTGGAGTGACCTCTCCAGGGCGCAAGACTGGACAGAGTGGTATGGAGTACAGCTGTAGCCCATGCAGCAGTCCCCCCTCTCCACGCAAGCTGGTAAGTCGAAGGGAAAGGGGAAGACAATTCATCTTGGCACCAACAACGTCGCAGGAGTTACCGGAGTGAATTGTTTGACAAGGTCAAACCGCCTTAGAGACTCTGGCTCCGGATTTGAAGTAGGGGTTGACTTCCTTAGCCTTTTATTAACCAAAACCTGACATGGGAGGTTGCAGGACCGTAACCCTGGCAGGACGACTGAATGGGTACTCGCATTATCTAAGGTGCTCCCCTTGACTAGTGGCAGAGCAAGAATGTCTTACTTTCCCGTAAAGGTGACTTCCATTTCAACTGCCCCTGGGTTGGCCGTTGAAACGTCTATGTGTTCATCCGCCCCTTGTCAGCTCTTATTCTTCGTGCTGCTCGGTTACCCAGATACCCTCGTAACCAAGGAGTCCGAATTATCGTGATACCATAGTGGGAGAGCCGGTTTAGTCGCCGACAGCCCGACCATGGAACAGGTTAAATGCATAAGTATATGAAAAGCATGTTAAACAGTTGCGTTATAACTTTATTAAACTAAGGCAATATGATGATATTCTCATGGTGTGGACATTTTTTAAACAAAACTACAACAGCACACAACATACATCATCTATAAATATTGACAGACTTACTAATAATTTCTATGAATTTTTTTTAACATGTTTGCCTCTGTGTTGTCGTTGGTTGGAAACATTAGGTATGCATTGACTTTCATTAATCTTGTATGAATTGTAAGCATATTTTTCTCTGTGTTTAAAGCCTTTGTCATAAATTTTGCTGTCTCATTTTCAGTATTTCCTACAAATCACGAATATTTACAATGTTTAAACCTTTCGTGCATTTCGTGAAAATGCATTTAAAACAAAGTTCAGACGACTGGATCACAATTTAAACAAAATTTATAGTTATAAACAGTATGCAAAATATGTAGATTCTGAATTGTAGCACTTTTTTCGCTCTCGGTCATCCGTACATTACTCATGTTTTTCACGTTCGTCAAATGATCTGCATTGTAATCAATATATTTCCGTTTAACCTTTACAAGTTGCTTTGAGTTCTTTACCGTTACTTCAGATTTAAACAAATCTGGATTCCCGTGCTGATTTTTTTAAATATATGTTATTACATAGAACATCAAGTTTTGCTGCATAATATACTTATTTTGTTATGCAATAGTTTTGTTTTTAGGCCAGGCTTACGTTACTACGTCGGTTTCACCAGTTTCCTAAACGAGTATAATTAAATTAAAACAAACATAGCAAGTTACATGAGTAAGAAAAACAATTTCCAAGATCAGAATAAAAATCAATAACACAAATTGTGGTTTTTAAAAAGTAAAATGGCCGTTTTTGACAGTTTTTAATGCAAAAAGGCAGTTTTTAACAATGTAAAACGGCTGTTTTTTGTAAAAATTTATTGGACATGTTAAAAAGTGTGAAATGTGTGTGACAATGTTAAATGGTGATCCCATTATTTTCTCTAAAAAGGAAAAAAACTTGCAACATTTATAGGCTTTGATGCAGGATGAGCCAATCATTTATTGCAGAATAACCCCAGATGTCACTCTGTATCAGATGACGATTTATTGCAGAGTCTTCTTACGGACGATTCCGGAGATAGTTGATGTATCACGATTGCCCATGATGTATTGCAGAATAACCCCATGGTTTATTGCAGAATGTTTAACATGATTTATCGCTGATTTCCTTTATTGTCAACAGAAAACAGGTTGCGGGTGGTGGTAGAATGAGATTTTATTAAAGATTTTTAATGATACTGTAATTGAATTGTAAACCTCTTTAAATCCATATAATTTCATTTAGGTTGACCAAAACGTATCTGCACGTCAGTTTAATAAGGCAAATAGGAAATAATTGCTTGTATTGATGTATGACAAGCATTGAAAAATAATGATAACAATTGTCTATTTAGTAGCATGCAAGCACTATGCCGCCATGTATGGAGTAGGAGATAACAAAGCACATTGATGTATTCTTATACACTGTAGTTGATGACTAAAATATAAATGTCAGTCAATAACTAATACTTTGCATAGCATATTGTGCGTGGGGATTGTTTAAAATTGTATATTAGGTGTCCACTTTGCATCATTTAGAAAACCGTCTTTAACGTGATGGGTTTTCATCGAAAAATACTTCTTCAAGTACATAGTCACAATAATGGTATTGTTAGCTTGAGTATATCCTTCAGAAATCACTCAGTGCCAGATGAACATTTCTAATTATGAATAGACTTACCAACCTAAAATCTTCCTTGTTAAGGAGAACACTCCTAGTTATTAACAAGTGGTTTAAGTGTGCATGCGTGCACCACTTAAACAACGTCTTCAAAACCTCCTCCTCTAGTCTGAAAGTGAAATTCATGGTTTGAATGTGATTCGTAAGACAGGCTCTTGAACATTAACCCATTTATGCCTAGCGTCTAGACAAAAGGCCTTGGCAAACAGCGTAGACCCAGATGCGGCGTCTCATCAGGGTCTGCGCTGTTTGCTTAAAGGAATTTCAGACTCTTGAACATTAATCACAAGTTCCAGTTTGTGTCTTTTAAAAGTCAAAATATTTCATCACGTAGACTTGATCGTTAGAGTCGCGTTCTGAGAAAACTGGGCATAATGCTTGTGTGTAAAGTGTCGTCCCAGATTAGCCTTTGCAGTCCGCACAGGTTAATCAGGGACGACACTTTCCGCTTTTATGACATTTTTCGTTTAAATGAAGTCTCTTCTAAGCAAAATTCCAATTTAGGCGGGAAGAGTCGTCCCAGATTAGCCTGTGCGGACATCACAGGCTAATCTGGGACGACACTTTACGCACATGCATTATGCCCAGTTTTCTCAGAACACGACTCATTATTATCAGATGACGACTGAATTTTGGGCAGATGAGTACATGGATAAATATACCTGAAGTAAACCATGCAGGAAAAGTTCACTCAGTACCGCGCTCGAATCCACGACCGTTGGAACACTACCAAAAGGATCTACCAACTTAGCTATCTTACCCATGCATACTTTACTACTCCCTTTGAACTTAAAACCAACACCCATACACACCTGTTTTTTACATCTGACAAAATTTATGTAAACCCAGTGCAAAAACTGTCCCCAGGCTAGTGATTTAAATATACATTACAGTAAATACTGATTGCGAAGAATGCTATATTTTGGATGCTCAAACGTGCTTTTTATCACAATATGATCAGGCTCCCTTAAAGCTGTTAGTGTTTCTAAATTGTTTGTTGTAAGTACATGTACTACTTAAAAGTACCCTGGATACTCTTCTCTATTCTACAATGTACCCCGGGTACGGAAATGCGCTTAAGGTATCCGCCCATACTTAAGGGTACTTTTATGTATATTTTATTGTCTCAATTTGTCGTTTGTCTGCTCCGGTACTACTTTTAAGTACCCCATGTATTATTTAGTATACTATAATGACCCCGAGCACTTTAAATACAGTTAAAGGCACCTGTCCATATTTCAGGGTAATTTTAAGTATATTACCGCACCTCGGGTACTTTGAAGTATACTAAAGAGTATTCGGGGAAATTTTTACGAAGCAACTGAGCAGACGATGACCAATCAAGCGTTATTAGATGAGCATTACCGTATTAGATCCAGCTTGATTCAGCTTGATCTAGCTATGCTGGTTCCAGTCAAATCTTTGCGCGGAGGTTGAGTTTAGGTCATAATATACTAAATAGCTTTCCTATATAATTCAATGTAAAAGCGACAACTTTAAGCGTAAATAAATGCAGAATTTTTCACAAAGAAACCCCCATAACCATACCTTTTCTTAAAGGCCATTCTAAGGGGAATCGATTTATGCAATAAAAAAGATATAGCATGTTCAAACCCAGAAAGAACTCGACGCAAATCAAAATCGACTGTTTCTGCATCTTTGTTTCCGGACGTTTCATAGTGTAATGTAACATTTTTCAGTGCAATGCTTTACCATTGTGTACACACCAGTCTTACTAGTGACGTCACCATCTATGTATAGAATGATGCTTTGCTAAGTCTATTAGTTTATCATATTTCAGGGATTCAGTAGTGAACACCTATTCATGCCCTACCACTATCTCCAAACGATATTAAAACCCGAAAAACAGTCTAAAGTGTAAAACATGCCTTTGAGTCAACTATGATTTTTTTTCGAGAGTATAACCCTACACGAAACTTTTATTTAGTATACTGTAACCTCATACATGAAACATTTATTTAGTATACTGTAACCTATATGCACGGACCAGGAAGATTGTGTCATTTGGGAAAATATATATTCTGTAGTGTGACACGACGCTGTATATAAAATGGACGTAAACGAATAAGTCATTTTTTCTTTTGCTCGAATTGAATTCAGGGATTGTGCGGAAGGTTAGTTCTTTCGAAAATAGTATTACTTCTCAATCGTTTAAATGTCTTCTAAATGAACTTTGACGTATTTATTTAATATTATTGAACCATCAATCGAAATGTGCATGAACACTAAGTATCCCACCGCAACCCAAATTCGACGACACCTAAATTCGACGATGTTCTATTTGTATTGATTAAATGGATGATTATTGTCTTGGAATCATTGCAAAGTAATACAGCCGAGTTTAAAATTATTATTTTGTGCTAGAGCAAAGTCTCCTAATTTCGACATGTCCGTTATTTCGACATGCTTTTACATTTTTTATTTAATTCAGCCAAGTGCGGTGCGTTCTAGTCAATTTGAGTTCATTTTTGATGACGTCATATATTTCTGCCATCATCAAAATATTTCACCCATAAAAAATTGCGTTTGTTTTTTCCGTAAACCAAGGTTGAATAACACAGATTGTTTTGTGTTTTTACGCGAATGCGGCCCTTATACAAAGCTCTTAGACACGCAGCAACGAACGGTAAGTCTCTTTTCGTTTTCTTGCGGGAATACGTTATAATTTGTATTGAGAACGGAAAAACAAACATGGAAGATCACATTGTTAAACAGTTCTACTAAGCTGTGAGCTTTTTGACGGCAAATGCAGGGGTGTCGAAGTTAGGATAACAAAAAATCGTTTGGACCATAAATTCGACATAGCGAATAATGTAACTAAATAACTATTACGCATTGCCTTATGTAATCTTTTCAATATATAAAAAAAATATGGGTGCCGGTCAGCTCGTATTTAAGTCAACTCGCACTGAAGTCAACTCGCACGTTTTATATAGATCAACATCATTACTGGGTGATTTAATATAACATGAACATACCAGCTCTAGTTTTTCTTGAATGCTCTAATCCTTCAGGAGTATATACGTACAGCGACCTGGAGGGTAAATAGCTTGAAGTTGGATTATTGCAACTAATACCAGCTCCATCCTTAATATATGAATTTTGCAACCCTGTTGCACACCAGATTTAGCAAAATATGCGTTTGTTCTTTTCATCAAACTCCAACCAGTCAAACTGGTTTAACCAAGTCGTCTGAAAAAACACGCGACTTTGGTGTTTCATTTGCTTTAATTGTTTGTTTGTTTTCTGATTTTTTAGATTCATTTTCATCAATTACTAATTTCCGTTTCGTCGAAAGTGGAATGCCAAAACTGGCAAGCGTACGTTGCGACATACTGAACACGAATGCTTGGTAGTACAAGTTCAATATTTTTGTCAAATTCATATCTGTGTTTGCCAACAAAATATTTTGACAAGTTAAAAACGGGTTACAATGTTCTTTATTAAACAATGGAGCTGGCCTACTAACTGTTACAACAATTAACAACTTTTGGCCAAACAGGGTCGAAGACGGGGTCTCAACTTCTTTGCCGACATTCACACGTTATTGTTATCAAATCATCGTGACAAAAAACAAGCACTTACTCCAATTGACATGACGCCTGGAAGATGATCGCTCCGCCCAGTTAATCACGTGGCTGGATTAGGGACTATACGGCCCATTGACCATACGGCCCAGACTATACGGCCCAGGTTCTCGGACCATACGGCCCAGATTTGCGGACCATACGGCCCAGATTTACAAAGCATACCGACCATGTCTTAATTAATATTTCTTTCGTAATCCTTCAATATTGTACGAATAAATTTAAGAAAATATTAAAATTGTAGTATTTCATGTTCATTCAAGCATGTTTTATATTATTTCATCGTGTAAGGATTTGCCCAGATTTGCGGACTATACGGCCCAGATTTGCGGACCATACGGCCCACATTTGCAAAGCATACGGACCATATCTTAATTAATATTTCTTTAGTGTTCCTTTAAATATTGTATGAATAAATTTAAGAACATATTAAAATTATAGTATTTCATTTTCATTCAAGCATATTTTATATTATTTCATCGTGTAAGGACACAACTATGAATACCCTTGTAAATTCCTTTATTGTTTGTTAATATAATATGGACATCAAAATACTAGTACACAACAAAAACTAATATATGTACAACAAATAAAAAAACAATTTCAGGCACACATATATATATATATAGAACACTTCTAAACAAATACATATATATGTACAACAAAACACAACATTTATAGCAATTTTGTGAAATGTGAGCAAACAAATGTACAAGAACAAAGTTGTATTACATACATACAATCAAACAAATATATTTTATATACAATCAAACAATCAGATATATACATTTTCACTCAATCGTTCACACTAGCAAACAAACAAACACACGTACACATTTACACAGGTCCATACAGTCTACAGCACTCTTTCAGAGAAGCTCACTCGTACTAATTTCCTTTTTCCCGTACCGGTCCCAAGCCGCGCACAAACGCCCTTGTGCTGCATTTTCTTTTCCTTGAAGAGTTTGCACTGCATAGGTACTTCATTCGCATTCACATACGAAACGCAGTTCATCCTGATTACGAACCGTACTATAACTCTTCCGATATTCCGGTGTTTCCACATCGGATATGATGCCAACGTTGGCACTTGTCACAAGTGATCGCTCTTGAGTTGGAGTAAATTCTCCTTAAACAAAATAAACACGGAGGCGCAGGCATTTTTCATCGAATACTTGATATTTATATTGTCTTCAATAATAACGATTGTCACACTTTACCTTTAATGAGTAATTAAAGACATGCTCACTCTATTAGCATTAGTGTAATTATCAACATCAATCAATATTTATGTTATAAATAGCGCACCAGATGTGCAAACATAAGCCGTTGTTGTATACAATTATAACGATTATCACACTTTACCTTTAATTGGTACTTACAGACGTGTTAATCCATTAGGGTCTATTATCAATTACTGTAATAGATAAGATCAATCAGTAGGTGTCATAAATAGGGCGTATCCAATATACAAACGTACGAGTCACTTATTCGGGTGTCATACCCCTATTGCAATTATAATAATATTTCATCACGCGGCATGTATTAAATTATATAATTATGTTATAAATTTTTATTACCGTGTTCACCACGCGGCATGTATTAAATTTAATAATTATGTTATAAATTTTTATTACCGTTTTCACCACGCGGCATGTATTAAATTTAATAATTATGTTATAAATTTTTATTACTTTTTTTCACCACGCGGCATGTTTTAAATTTAATAAGTATTAATTTACAACTTTATTAAAATAAATTCTGTCGATTAAAGTGAATGTTTGCGTGATGTGTACTGCTTACATAAATAGTTGATGACAACATTAAAATGAATTTAAAATCTGAGAGAAATAATAACTATTTCATTTCCCTTGTTATTTATTTTCAAAAGCGAAACACATACTAGCATGTATTTATTTTTAACACATTCATAGTACAATGGTAGCACAGTATTGTAGTGTATTCGTGTTTTAGAATAATGTACATGACGTAAAGAAACATGTGGGCCGTATGGTCCGCAAATCTGGGCCGTATAGTCCGATAATCTGGGCCGTATAGTCCGCTAATCTGGGCCGTATGTTCTGGGCCGTATGGTCCATGGTCCGTATATCCGTATACCACGTGGCTCAGCGGGTTGCAAATCTAGACAAGATAACACCAAAATGGCTTCTTTGCCTATAGATTGCATATAGATTTACGCGATATTCCGGCCGAATGATTTTTGTGGACTTTTTCACACCATATAACACTTGTAAAAGGGGGTTGTGTCATTTAGTTATTATGCAAATGCAAAAATACATGTTTATAGAGAACATCAGCTATTTATAACGTTTTTTTCGGTACATTAAACACGCTCTCAAACGCTTGCGAGCTTACCGAAATCGAACCTGTTACTAAGTGTAATGGTGTTATTAGCAATAAATTAACACTTATACACCGGTATTTACCCATGTTATTTGCGAAAATATTAAAGAAACATTTTCCCTCGTGTATTTGACACGAAATATCGCTTTATAACTGGGATTTGGGTGAAGTTTCACGCGCTTTCTGACGCCGAGTGAGTACTTAAATCCCACATGTTATTACGTATAAAAGAGATATTAATAATATTAAAACATTGCTTATTTGACATTTATCAATCACTATAATTGAAAGTGCTCAACACTATCAGTTTGGTCATTGTCTGATATAAATTGGCGTTGTATGAAGGAAAATTCAGTCAGGCTACTTAATAAAGCTACCAGTATCAGACGCACGCGCAGGTACCGACTTCCCCTATTTAACCGCATTTATTGGTTATATCAGTAATAATAACTCTTATACAATGGCATTACTGATACGTTTTTATTAAAATAGTAACATAAAATGTTTTTCAATTGGTTCTGACACACACAAAAACTCGATTAATAACGGGGATTTCGTTAAGTAACGCAAAGTGGGTACCAATATTCTCTATTATTTTACATGCACACGTGATATAATTCATACTTAATAATGCTTAGTTATTGCTTCTATGACATTTACAGTTTTTGAAATAAATTAATGTTTTATAAGGGGGATCTCGGTAATTCTACACATTAGCAGCTTCCATTCGCTCTTGTCAAGACCGCATTTCCGCGTTGGAAAACTTTCTGGATACCGAATGGCAGAGTTACATAATCCCTATTTACACCGTTATGCGATATTTCATTTCCGTTTTTTTTAAACAAAATAAACGAAACTCGTTGGAAAAAATGAGAACTAGGCATTCGATCTCCAAGTGTGGATTAAAAGCTTTCATTGGTGACACCATATGTCTGCACATGTGTAGATACCGTTATTAGGAAAAGATATCACGTGTCACATTCAAATAACATGTATAATGACAATAAAGTGCAATACTATCAGAGTAATAAAAAAGCATGAATTACGCTTCATGCTGGGTTTTACTTCTTTTAAAGTAATGCAGATGAACGTTGCTTCTATTAATCACCTAGTAACTGACAAAACTATTAAAAACATGAACTATTATGTCATGATCAGATCGATAACATAAACTATTTAAATCTGCTAGTATATTCGATTATAAGATATTGTAATTGTCTTTGACAGTGTTGACGTTCAGTTGTTCGTGGGGACGACCGCTTGCATTCATCCATCTCTGACACTTCTCAAGATCTCTTTTTGGCTTTGGAAACGATATAAATTCAATGCAACCAACTAATCTGTCAGGATATCGATTTTCCGAGTTACATAATCCCCATTGACATCGTTTTACCATTTTAATCTACGTTTTTTAAAGAGGAAAACAAAAGAAACTCGTTGAAATAAAAGTGAACCTAGACATAGCTTGTCTAGGAAATGGCGGACAGTTCGTTGCTCACTCGCGCGCCCGATTAATCGATCACTGATTGGTAGATCAATTCTTAGATAAGGATTTGATTGACAGGCGGCGTCATGTCAATTAAGCGCGGTCCGCACCGTGAACAGCGAACGTGTTTACGCCAATCGGATTGCAAAGGAGGCGGAGTTAAGAGTTATCGAAACGTGTGCAAAACGCATTGAGTCTTCAGGAAGCAGTGTTGATTGAAACATTTTAATCGACAGATTACGTCACGGGTTGCTATTTTTGGCGTATGACCATTTTTAGGAAGTACAGTGGACATCATGGGGTTTTGTTATCGGCGGGTATAATATACGGCCGTACGCCACTAAGCACAAGCCAAAAGAATAATATTAATTACGATTTTTTCGGCGTAAGCTGCATAAGCCAGCTTTTCACCCTGACTTGACCTTTGTAAGTGTCCAATAAAATTCAAATAAAATTTCCCGCGGCTAGGTACGAATGAATACACTTCATTTATTCCATTGGCTGATTTGAGTAAACCACCAGAACATTGGAAACATATCCGCGTCTTTGTACCAATGTTTTACTGTATGAAACAATTTTATCTCTAATGAAAAGGCTTAATAGATAGAACAGTTTTACACTCAATTCTCGACATCAATACAGTTTGTGCGTACACCTTTTATTTTCAGAGTATTACCAGCGCAAAAGCGTTTATACTTAAAAGGCTATGTTCTCATATTTAGTACTTACTTCCATATTCCTGTCAACATGTTAACATGTAAAAGTATAAAGAGCAGTGGAAGCGAGGCCTCACTTTAAAGAATTGCATTTCAACCCGCGAGGTTTCGGGTCAAGTCGCGGACATTCAGAGTTTATATACAGGTCATCACCGGAGTTCGCGGTCAGTAAAATAATCGTTATATAATAAAGACGCTATCCGTGAACTAGGTTACCTGGAATTTTCTTTAGACCAGAAATATGTTAAAAGAAGATATTCAGCAATATAATTATGGTATGTCAATAATAGATTCTTAATGTGTTTTCAACAATACAATGATAAATATTATTTTTAATAAATTTAACAATAATTATTCCACCATATTGCCTAATGTACTAAAGTGATATTATGAGCATGTAACAGTTTATAGGTGTCTATCGCAACCGTTGATTATTTTTGATGTTTCTACTTCATATACACTTATAGTAATTAATGCAGCATCAACATACTAAAACAATATACCAGAAAGAGAAAAATAATGCATTTGAATATTAACCGTACTTTCGTTTGACAACTGATCATGCGTTTACGAGTTGAACCTAAATTTAGTTTTAGTGCAGATTTGTTCATACGACACAAAGACACAATATTGTTTTACGGATCATTTCGGCTTACAGGACTGGGTGGGTCACGTAAGAATATCGAATATAAAATATATTTTTATAAACAACTGGTAGCAAGGTGAGTTGCAGATAATTGATCAGTAACCACATTTTAACTAACTATTTTGACCTGTTAATTCTTTTCAGCTCAATTCAACAGTGCAAAATGCCCATAATATCACTTTAAGCATGAGCACGATGATTCTCGATACTGTTAATAATCGAATCAAATAGCAATGCCCGACAGACCACTAAAACAGGTTTGTTCTCGTGTGGCCGGTGGACTCATATGTTTAAATTTCACTTCCATTCTTCTTTTGGTTTTCTGTTTTGTATCTATAGGTTTATGACCAGCAATATGTTATAATGTAAAATAAGCCGCGAAAACTCCCCGTAACATCCCGTACTGCGTGTGATGCAGCTAAGAACTGCACATAAAAAGACATTCGCTATCCTTGATCTCATTCATTAAACTATTTACGCCGTATATCTTTTTTAAAGATATTTCTTGTCTAATTTATGGTAATTTTCTGTTCCATTGAAAGAATATAAGTTTCGTTTACTTTTTTTAAAAACAAACTAGGGGTGTCGAAATAAGGAGCACCATGTCGAAATAACGATCTCATACGTCGTTAACATTGTAAGTAAGTACGATACGTATAAAGCATCCTTACCTGACAGTATACAGTTAAAAAGCACAGGATGCAATAAGTTAAGTTAGTGGTATGTCGAAGTAAGGAGGATACCGATCAAATAAATTGGTATACACATTTTAACCTTAAACTGTTGAAATTAGGGTACTTTGCTCTATTAAACATTTCATTATATCTTTCATTGTTTGCTAAATATTGCTTCATGTAACCGTTTCATCGTCGAATTTGGGTAACACTGTGATAGTATTGTTTCTTTCTAATTCTACTTAAAAGTGCCTGTGTTTTCCCATAAGTTTTTCGGAATCCGGATAATGCCATCTATAATCTCGCCCGTCTTTCATCAAGGGCGACACACGGCACACGAAGCAATACACGATATTTTGCGCGATTCTCAAAGCGACACACGATATTTTGCGCGATACACGAAGCGACACGCGATATTTACCACGATATATCGCCTTTTGGGCTACCTACACAACCTTCTTGGACGATATTTCGTGGTATATTCTCGCGCGTCGTTTCGTGTATCGCACAAATTATCGTGTGTCGCTCAAAATATCGTGTATCGCTTCGTGTGCCATGTGTCGCCCTTGATGAAATACGGGCTAGATTATAGATTGCACTATCCGGATTCCGTACATATTACCATAATTACACAGGCCCAATATTTAATCTGTTGGGTTGCGGTTCGCGGTTATCTCATACGACATATGTTAGCTATCTGCTTTATGATTGTATATAAATGTTTAAATACAAATATTTGCACACAGCCGACTGAAAATGGCAGAAGGAGGCGTCAACCTTGCGGTGTCAAAAACTGAAAGCGCTCCCGAAGACAGTCTTTACAGTCGTCACTCTAAGGCAAGTATGAGACCAAACACGTTTCCAAACACAGAAGCCGGTACAGTCGTCTCTCTAAATGTAGCTTTATTCAATATATAAAATAGACAAACAGTCCATGAGTATTCATGATCAAAACATAGTAACATATATAAAGGCATGACATGTGATCAGTATTGAATTCCATAAGTTGTTAAATAAAGTATCAATACATAAAAACATAAAAAGGTCTAGGACACATTATTTTTAGATTACAACATTTAGAATATATTTAACAATCAATTCTGTAAACGATAACATCAAAAACAACAAAGACGAATCTACTAGAGAGCAAGAAGTCAAGTTTGAGTAATGCATTATATACAATTAATCATAATATTAACAGGTTTCTTTGACTAAATGCTTTATGTACATACATAGCTAAGTTTCTGTTGGTACTTATATTATCCGATTGCATTATTTCAATGAATTTGATCATGTTTGGTCTTTTCCAGTAATATTTATTTATATACAATTTCCTAATATCATCATATAAAGAACATTCTAATAAAAAATGACATTCATCCTCAAGAACATTGCAATGTTGACATTTTCTATCTTGAAATGGTATGGCTTCAGGTTTGTGCCATCTGCCTGATTCTACGTCTAATCTTTGGGATGAAACCCTTAATCTACAAATATCAGATCTAAACTTAGTTATGCTAACATTTTCTAAGTAAGGATGCAATTCAAATTTGCAAAACTGCCTGTAACTTATTGATCTTGAGGAATCATTAAGTTCTGACATCCAATTTTTGAAAAATATATCATTCAATCTAGACTTTACCAAGGATAAAAAACACTTTTTCACCTACATCTTGGTTCAGCCATGCATATTGAAAGCCTAAGGTCAGCAACAGATTACATACATATTTTGCACAAGAATGTTTATTTGGTTTATTTATTAAATTCTCACACATGTGGCTATAAATACACTTTTCATACTTATGATTTTCTAACTGTATAATTTTCAACCAATACCGTATTACATTTATGGCTCTTTTAGTTATCAAGGATGTTCTTCCAAGTTCCCCATATACAAAATTATTTTGTGTTTGAATTTTCACGCCAAGTAGTTTTTTGCAAAAATGTAGGTGAACTCTTTCAAGTGCAATTGATTCTGTTAAGCCCCATATTTCTGACCCATAATTTTATATTGGTAAAACAAGCTGATCAAACAACTCTAATTTGGTAAGTATTGAAATTGTTGGATAATTTATTAAAAATGTGTTAAGCTTAAATACAGCCTTTGAAGCTTGACCTTCAAGCGTTTCAAAGGTATTTGCAAAAGATCCTCCTGTAGTGAATACAATTCCTAAGTATGTAAATGATTTAACCATTTCTAATGCTTGGTCTTTGTAAAAAAAATTAATATCCCTCCTAAGTTGTTCCCCTTTTTTGAAAACCATAACCTTTGTTTTATTTGTGTTATTACATAATGTCCACCTATCACAATATTCCTCTAACAAAGACAAACCTTTAATTAATTCTTTCTCAGTTTCTGCCATAATTACAATGTCATCTGCATATAACAACACAAATAATTTTAGCATACCAATATCTACTCCTTTAAAACCATTTAACATATTATGTTCTTCTAGGTTGTTCAAATAAATAGAAAATAGGAAAGGTGATAATGATTCTCCTTGTCTAACTCCTAAAAAGCAGGAAAAATCTTCATTACTTATTGTATTACCTAATTTTATTCTTGATTTTACATTTGTACACATAGATTTTATGATATCAATCATTTTTCCTGTAACGCCTAGCTTCAACAGTTTATACCATATGATAACCCTCACCAAATAATCAAACGCTTTGGTGTAATCAACAAATACGGCGTACAATCTTTTTTGTTCATTTAATAAATTATCAATTACGCCGTGTAACACAAAAATGTTATCAACAGTTCCCATATTTTGCCTGAATCCTGCCTGTGCCTCTATGTAGACATGATAGTGTTCAGCCCAATTGTAAAGTCTGTTGTTAATGACTTTTGTAAATAATTTCCCAAAAGTACTTAATAATGTTATCCCTCTGTAATTATTTACATCCTGTTTATCACCTTTTTTATGTAATGGAACAATAAACCCCTCACACCACACTTCAGGAAAATGTCCATATTCAAAGAATTTATTAAACAAACTACAAACAACTTTTAAGAAACTTTCACAACTAATTCCAAATTTAAAAAACTCATTAAGCAGATAATCAGGGCCACCTGATTTACCATTATGAATTTGCCTACAAGCACTTATAATTTCTTGATAAGTAAATGCAACGTTTAACTCACTAAATATTATATTTAATTCTCCATTTAAGTTCCGGTCCTGATAAAACAAAACATCTTCATCAGCTTGATAAAATCTTGAGTTAGGGTCATTAATTGATTTAAAATAGTTCAAAACTCCCTACTGCTTATATCTTGCTTATTATCTTTGCATGTATTATTCTTTAACATTTTCCTGTAAAGTTTTGCATTTTTAAGTCTTGCATTTACTAATTTTGTAGTTTGATTTTTATCATAATCATATATCTTTTTCCTTACTGTGCTTTATAAAGGCTCCTAGATTCTACTATGCTTTGTCTATTTTCCTCTGAGGGATAATGTCTGTACATATTAAGATTCATATAATAACATTTTTTTAAATACTTACATTCATTATCAACATAGGCAGCATTAAAAATATTGTTTTTATCAACAAACTTTGTATTGTCAACAAGCTTTTTTTTAAATAATGGTGAACTAATATTTTCAATTACATCACAAACTTGGGATAAATAACTATCCAAGGAATCACTGTTTTGGGTTTAATCTATACAGCCACTAATAGTTTCAAAGGTATTTATTACATCTTCACAATTAAACAAATTAATATAATCCATTTTCTTTTCATTATCCCATTTTTAAGTGTATGGTAGCTTTTTGGTATCATTTTCCATATGGCTATTACTATTGGGATATTTCTCTATCTCAGTTTTACATTCAATACTAAATTTAACTACACAGTGATCTGATAAAATGGTAGGATCTATAACTTCAAACTCATGAATCAATGGAAACATATTAATTTACAGAGAACAAGATCAATAGTGCTACAACCTTGTGAACTTATAAATGTGTGTTTTCCTATATTTCTATTTAAACCTAATCTACCATTCACTATTCTTAAACCTGACATTTTACACAAATCCAATAATAACTTCCCATACTCATTTACAGTTTTATCAAGGTTACATCTTTGTAAGTTTACATCTTGTACATAATCATCAGGTAACACATTTTCTACACAGACATGAACAGTGTCATGTAAAACAAAATCTGGTCTCTCCCATACTCTAGCATTAAAATCTCCACATATAAGGAATTCACAATTTTCATACTCATACATATTTTTAAAATGAAGAATGTCAACTGTTATCAATTCAAAAGCATTATTTTCTGAAATGCACTATCTTCCACTGCCTTGTGGTGCATTGTAAACTAACCACAACAATAAATTATTGTTTAAATTGAACAGTTTTCCATCTAGTTTAATCCACATTATACAATCACTTGTATTTTTAATAAATTTTACATACTTTTTCGGTTAATTATGAACATACAATACTTCTTTTAGAACTTTTTAGCTCACCTGATTGCTCAGGTGAGCTTTTCTGACCGGTCTTTGTCCGTCGTATGTCCGTCCGTCCATAAACATTTGCTCGTAAACACTCTAAAGGCCACATTTCTTGTCCCATCTTCATGAAACTTGGTCAAAAGCTTTGCCCCAATAAAATCTAGACCGAGTTCGAAACTGGGTTGTGCCGGGTCAAAAACTAGGTCACTAGGTAAAAAAAAAGAAAAACCTTGTAAACACTGTAGTAGTCACATTTTATGTTCAATCTTCATGTAACTTTGTCAAAATGTTTGTCTTTATGATATCTTGATTGAGTTCAAAAGTGGTTCCTGTGTGTTGAAAAACACGGCTGCCAGTGGGCGGGGCAGTTTTCCTTATTTGGCTATAGAGAAACCTTGTAAACACTCTAAAAGTCACAATTTTTGCCCAATCATCATGAAAGTTGGTCAAAACGTTGGATTTAATTGATTTATTGGACGAGTTCAAAAATTGTCAAGATCGGTGAAAAAACATGGCAGCCAGGGGGCGGGGCAGTTTTCTCTATATGTATATAGTGAAAACATGGGAACACTCTAGAAGTCACATTTTTGGTCCAATGTTCATGAAATTTGGTCTGAACATGTGTTTTTTGGATATGACAGTTGAGTTCGAAAATGGTTCGGATCGGTAAAAAAAGCATGGCCGCTGGGGGGGGGGGGGGGTCATTTTCCTTATATTTATATAGTAATAACAGCTTTTGAACACTATAATTAATGTTTATCATGTCAAGGGAAGTAACTGCAAATAAAAAAATTATGTTGAATTGACAGAGTTGTCTCCCTTTTTAAAATATTTGTTTGAAGCACAAAAAGATTAAGTTGAATTAATTATAAATGATAGTTTTATTACATTCTGGAAGATAGCAAACTTTTGAATATGTTTTTGATTGTTTGATGATTCTGTACAATATGGCATTCCTTTGTCAAACAATTTAAGCGAGACTATACGATTTTTATATGTGTTTTATTGTAATATATTGAAAAATACATGTTACAATAACACAAAATAGGCAAGATATTGAAGACGAATTTCATAAAATGCAGCAAAGACAAATTAGCGCCCTGAGCTGATAGTGACGAAGATATTTCCTACATATTTTCTTACAATAACCGAAGAATTCCTCTTTTTATTAGGATCGGAGTAAGTGTTCGTGTGTCGAATGAATAGACATCGCTGCAGGAATTTAAAAACAACCATTAAACTAAATTAAGATTCACATCCTACATGCATGATATACATTCTGGCGAAATCGACTGTACATACATTTTCGATTTCAGAATTAAATATCTCGCTTATTTCGCATATTTCGACTTAATTCTTCTTAAGTTTTATTTTAGATTATATTGAAATGTATGACCTTGTTAACACTCTAGAGGTCACATTTATTTTCAGATCGTCATGAAACTTGGTCTGAAGATTTGTCCCAATGATATCTTGGATGAGTTCGAAAATGGTTTTTGTTGCTTTAAAAACATGGCCACCAGGGGCGGGGAATTTTTCCTTATATGGCTATATATGGCTTTAGTAAAACCTTGTTAACACTCTAGAGGCCACATTTATTGTCCAATCTTCATGAATTTGGTCAGAAGATTGGTTTCAATGATATCTTGGATGAGTTCGAAAATAATTATGTTTGCTTGAAAAACATGGCTTCCAATGGGGCGGGCATTTTTCCTTATACGCCTATAGTAAAATCTTGTTAACACCCTAGTTTTATTTAATTCAGTTGCCCAACCTTCATGAAATTTGGTCTGAACGTTTGTGTCCTGTGTAGTAAAGTTTGGTTTTATTATGTCAGTATTATGTACCATTAACTGTTTTATTTAATTTTTCATAACACAGAATTTTCATAAATAACAACTGTTTTAGTCATTATTACTTATGGTAAGCCTATCAACTAAGAGAAAGCTGAAATGAAGACAACATGTACTCAATTCTGCAGTATCTCCATTGTTAAACCCGCTGAGTCATATTTCCCAATCTATTTTTAGTTCCGCTCTAATATTTGTTAGACCCCAGATATTGATCATTGCAGTGTGTAACAATTTACCACTCAGCTTACTGACCCTCTCACTGTGCTGTATGCCAGATGTTAATATCAGTGGTCAGTAATAAAAGCTGGTTGAATTATTTGATATATTTTTAGCTCACCTGATTGCTCAGGTGAGCTTTTGTGACCGGTCTTTGTCCGTCGTTTGTCCGGCGTTTTCCCTATTTTGCTATAGAGAAACCTTGTAAACACTCTAGAAGTCACAATTTTTGCCCAATCATCATGAAAGTTTGTCAAACCATTGGTTTTATTGATATCTCGGACGAGTTTGAAAATGGTCGGGATTGGTGAAAAAACATGGCTGCCAGTGGGCGGGTAATTTTTTCTCTATATGTATATAGTGAAAACATGTGAACACAGTGGAAGTCACATTTTTTGCCGAATGTTCATAAAATTTGCTGAGAACATTTGTTTCCTTGATACCAGAGTTGAGTTCAAAAATGGTTCCGGTCAGTTGAATAACATGACTTCTGGGAGGGGGGCAGTTTTCTCATTATGCCCCCCCCCTTTTCGAAGAAGAGGGGGTATATTGCTTTGCTCATGTCGGTCCGTCCGTCCACCAGATGGTTTCTGGATGATAACTCAATAACGCTTATGCCAAGGATCATGAAACTTCATAGGTACATTGATCATGACTCGCAGATGACTCCTATTGATTTTTAGGTCATTAGGTCAAAGGTCAAGGTCACGATGACCCGAAATAGTAAAATGGTTTCCGGATGATAACTCAAGAACACTTATGCCTAGGATCATGAAACTTCATAGATACATTGATCATGACTCGCAGATGACCCCTATTGATTTTCATGTCACTAGGTCAAAGGTCAAGGTCATGGTGACCCAAAGCAGTAAAATGGTTTCCGGATGATAACTCAAGAACGCTTATTCCTAGGATCATGAAACTTCATAGCTACATTGATCATGACTCACAGATAACCCCTTTTGATTTTCAGGTCACTAGGTCAAAGGTTGAGGTCACGATGACCCGAAAGTGAAAATGGTTTCAGGATGATAACTCAAGAACGCTTAGGCCTTGTATCATGAAACTTCATAGGTTCATTAATCATAACTCGTAGATGACCCCTATTGATTTTCAGGTCACTAGATCAAAGGTCAATGTCACAATGATCCAAAATAGTAAAATGGTTTCCGGATGATAACTCAAGAACGCTTAGGCCTAGGATCATGAAACTTCATAGGTACATTGATCATGACTCGTAGATGACCCCTATTGATTTGCAGGTCACTAGGTCAAAGGTCAAGGTCACGGTGACCCGAAATAGTAAAATGGTTTCCAGATGATTACTCAAGAACGCTTATGCCTAGGATCATGAAACTTCATAGGTACATTGATCATGACTCGAAGATGACCCCTATTGATTTTCAGGTCAATAGGTCAAAGATTAAGGTCGGTGTGACCTGAAATAGTAAAATGGTTACTAGATGATTACTCAAGAACGCGTATGCCTAGGATCATGAAACTTCATAGGTACAATGATCATGGCTCGCAGATAACCCCTATTGATCTTCAGGTCACTTGGTCAAAGGTCAAGGTAACCTGAAATAGTAAAATGGTTTCTGGATGATAACTTAAGAACGCTTATGCCTATATTCATGAAACTTCATATGTATATTGATCATGACTCGCAGATGACCCCAATTGATTATCAGGTCACTAGGTCAAAGGTCAATGTCACAGTGCCAAATAACGTATTCACACATTGGCTGTCAAGGTCACGGTGACTCAACTTAGAAAAATGGTTTCTGGATGATAACTCAAGAATGCTTACGCCTAGGATCATGAAACTTCTTAGGTATATTGTTCATGACTCGCAGATGAAATAATGATGAAACTTGACCAGGATGTTTGTCTGGACAATATCTAGGTTAAGTTTGACATTTGGTAAAGATTGAATGAACCGACTCCTCTCAGGTGAGCGAACTAGGACCATCTTGGCCCTCTTGTTAATTTAATTTGTCTGTGTAAAGTAAAGGATGTGAAATTCTCAACATTATAATTAAAAGTATCATTTGACCATGTTTCAGTCAGTAATAAAATGTCATATCAACTAAATAATAATTTTATTTCTAAACTTTCAAGTTTGTTATATTGTTTACCAATAAGTCCTTGCACATTTAGTAAACACAGGTTGATCTCGTTGTTGACCTCATCGCTGTCCTACTTATTTTGTTTATTGATGTCTGATTGGTCACTCCAGCTTTGCGGCCGTTCACATTGTCTTGTTTCGAATCTCCATCCGCTGTACGCTGTTTACAAGACTGGGATCCCACAGAAAGTTTCTTCCTCCCCACGCTATTTTTATCACATTGACTGCCAATGGTATGCTCGCTTATCACGTTTTGCTCGCTGTTCCTCGTATTGGGGTTTTCAGATGATTTTGTAGATGTTTGATAATTAGAAGTTTCGTTGTTGTCATTTCTTGTTGTTTTGTTTTTTTTTACTTGTGTTTTTTTGACGAGATGTTGATTGTTGTGCACTTTCGGGTAAGTCAACAGTTTCTTTACATTCTGTTAGTTCATCGCACGTGCCTGACCTAGTTTCCGGATTGTTTACATTTGTGTGGGCGGGTCTTGTCTGTGATGATGCGTTGTTGTCCTCAATAAAGACGCTGCTTTCGTGAGTGTCTACTATTGTCTCATTGGAATACGCCCTTGATTTTGACTTCGTGCCTACGTCTTCTTCTTTTGTTAACTTCGTATTAAATCCGACTAGTCTATTTGTCCCTTGCACGTTGAACCAGTCAGGAAACATATCTTTTACGCACCTGCCGTCAATAAATAATCTGGCTGGGTAACGTATCTGGACATTTCTTCTGCTTGATCTGGCATCCACTGCTTCTTTTGACTTGTACAGTGCCGATCTTGCTGTAGAGATTTCTTTTGGGTATTGTCTATCAATCCCGAAGCCGCTGTTCTTCAGAAGGTACACTTTTCGCATGATCACCTCAGTGTCATTATAGTCCCTAAACCTTGCAATTAAAGGACGCTTCTGGTCACTTCCATCTCTGTGTAATTGCGGGGACGTTCGTCCTAATCGATGTGCTCTCTCAATAACTATATCTTCTGTGTTAATGTCTAACTCGTTTTCCAAAAAAAGAAGTACTGAGTGTTTATCTCCGATTTTGTGCGTAAACTTTTCCGTTACTCCATAAAATATCAGATTGTGTCTCATGCTCCGTGCCTCAATGTCTATTGATCTGTAGCACAGTACCTTTGACATATGCTCCTGTCTCTCACACATTTGTCCCATTTTGATATTTTTTTTTTCAAGTTCGCTACAGTACTTGTTCACATTTTGAATGTCCCTCCTGCACGCGTTTTCTAAATCACTTATCTTTTCAAAGTTTTTGTTTAACTGAGCAAATATACTGTTTAGTTTCTCATCAGTAGACAATTTAGCAAAAATTTCGCTGCTACTACTACTTGCCTTTTTTCTTTTCTTTGTCACGGCTTGCCATTTGCCGCCATTTTCTCCATTGTCCGAAATCACAAAACGATTTTTAAGCAATATATCCTCACAAACGTCAAAATCCTCGTCACCACTACTGACATCACTATATTCCTCACAACAGCTTTCCATTTTATGCTAAATTGCACGAAAATAAACACTTTAAATCATTCGAAAATATATTTTCTATTGTCCGCTATAGATTTTCACGTCCTGACCACCTGACCACTCATGAAACAGATGTATTATCCATTAAATATCAAATAACTTCATTTAGTTTTTTCCCTATGGTGCTCCATTTATATCCCTATTTAACTAGGTTTATACTAAAGAAAGCACTTTCCATAATCACACGGAATTACATTCACAGTGCATGCAACTAAACAAATCGGGGTTTAATCACCATATGGGTTAATTCGATGTTACTAGTTTATTAACCATGAACTACGTTTTGTGTACATTCCACTCACCTTTCAAAAAACATTTTACTCGCGCGCGATGACAAAAAAAACGTCATGTTCCTTCATAATAATTTGAGAGTATAGTAATATTCATTTCTTATACCGGTAGTCGGAATAAGCAAATAAATGGGCGATTGTTTATCTATAATACTAATAAGACCTAATGTAAATGTATGTACTTTTTTATATATAAAATTACAAACACATACAAAAATATGTATGCATTAATGATTTTGCTATTTTGTTTCCAGAATTATGTCGAAAGTGTGTCCGTGGAGATCTGTACTATAATGACCCGCTTGGGTTACGGCGAGGAGATAAGACGTTGGCGGGTTGAGAAATATAGGGAGTTGGATAGGCTGCAGGATTTACCAATCACCGCTGGAAGCAAGGCAGAGGGGCTGACCTGCCGGTTCGAAAGTGACTATGATATTTTATACCCGCTGAGAAATGTCCTCAGTGTTGAAACTGGTATCAATCTTCACACCATACCAGGACACATAGATGTATTTAGGATGGATACACGTGTATACCCAGGACACTGCAGACTGTTACAAGAGAGACCAGCGCATGAACGTTTGGTAATAATTGAAAATTCTCTGTCTGATAATGGATATGGAGACGTTCTTTTAAGTAGCAGTTTATTTGTAGATTTTTTGGCGGGACTATTCGACCTAGGCACAAGCGCTCTTGAGTTATTATCACCTAGATTAGTGCGACATGAACGCGCGGGACCTTCAATACCGAGTACAGTTGATGGAATTCCTATGGATATGGTATTTTCAATACGCTGCCACTGCCCCAGCATCCTAAACAGATGGGCTACCCGACCCCGTCATTGGCCGTCACCAGTCGTAGTTAAGAAAGTCGTATCATTGGGAGCTTATGTAACCCCGGTAGGATGTAAGGGAAGTGAGAACAAGAACTCAGAATGGAGGATGTGCTTTAACACCGGTGAGACAGAACTAGTGAACAATCTTAGTGACACACAAGTGAAAGTGTATGTTTTGCTTAAAATGATCCTCAAACATGTCCTTATGCCTTGTAAGAAAGAAATAACATCTTATGTGATGAAAAATATTGTATTGTGGCAAGCTGAGAGTAACCCACAGAACCGGTTTAATGCACGGAGTTTGTTTCACTGGCTGCATGACGGACTGAGGGAACTTAGATCTGCTATTGCCAATAAAAACCTATCATATTTCATGATTCCGGAGAGAAATTTAATGGAAGGCAGTGGTTTGGATGACAAACAGCAAAGTAAATGGGTAGCAGATATCACGGACATGATGGTGGAAGGACCGAAGGTGTTACTGAGATTGCCGAAGATACGACAGGCCGTTGTCGCGTCCCCAGAGCCAATGTTGTGGTTCATGACGATAAGAATGGAGGTAGAGATGCTGTGGGTGATGTATATGATAAGATGTGAGAAATGTAAGGATGAGAACGGAGTAGTGGATTATTCTAATGCTCGACTGCAGCAGATATTGTTTCGCTTATCAGAGATACTGACGGAGGTGATATTCCCAATGTTCGTAGAAGGTTGTCCTCTTGATAAACTGAATCTATGGGATATGTTGCGTGCAATTTTAGGGTAAAAATTCACTTAAGTGCAGGTAAAGAAATGGAGCTTGAGGAGATTACCAGAGACATTTGATGTAGAGATGAGAAAGTGGTTGTGGTTTGACTTGGATATACCATCCTGTAGGAGCTACAATGCCGTTGTTTGACCAGAAATGTTAGCAATACTAATATTGTATTAATATATTAACGTGTGCCGTTTTGTTAGACTGCACTTGTCGACTTGAAAGCGCATGCGGTTCATTGTGACTTGCTAAAAGGAAGATGAGTCCAAACGCACATTAATGAACTGACGATGTAATTATATTTGATTAATATGCTTTGCCAGAATAATATATACACGACTTAATAAACTTACTGTGTAATTATCATTAAAATGTGTCTTATCATGTATATGCTTTCCCATTATAATATATACATAACTTAATAAACTGACTGTAATTATCATTAAAATGAGTCTAAGGCTTTTTGATTTATCATGTATATGCTTTCCCATTAGAATATATACACAATTTAATAAACTGACTGTGTAATTATCATTTAAATGTGTCTTAGGCTTTTTGATTTATTATGTATATGCTTTTCCATCACATATATACACAACTTTATAAACTTACTGTGTAATTATCATTAAAATGTGTGTACGGCTTTTGATTTATTCTTTATATTCTTTCCCATTTGAATATATACTCAACTTAAAAAAACTGACTGACAAACAGGTTGAACCTATTCCGTAAAAACAAGCACGCGGAAAAGCGTGTTGCATTGCTTGCGTATCACTTTTAGTGTTTAACTGGAAATGAACCATATGACACTAACCAGTGAATATATAGAGAATTTATGTATTGTCCTCGGTGGTAATGAAAAGGTCATAGACCGGACGGACTCGTATGACTTGAAGGAAAGAACAAACACAATATTGTTGATTGAAAACGGGCATTTATTATAAAATGCCATAAAAAAGATAAAAATAGAACAGATTCTTTCCAGAAAGGCATAATGGGTGGTAAAAACACGCCACACACATATAAACACATACAAAAACATGAATTTGAATGTGATGACGGCGGGAAAACAGGCCAAAAATAAGTATAAAAGAAAAATATTTGATGCGTATAACAGTAAAATAAGAAACAAATGTGTTTTACACACAGGTAAAAACATACATAGTAAGGGAGTCAAAACCTTGTAAGGGAGTCAAAACCTCATGGCGGAGAAGGGGTGGAGGTGGGTTGTTAATTTCGACCATATTCGATGCCACGTTAGTCTAGAAGGATCCAAAGGGCCACACTGAATTTGATTGGTCAAAAGAGCCCATGTGACCCCACACTGAGGTTATACACAAGTAATTAAATATAAGGCTTGAACCAATATAATGTTCAACAATTAAGAAATCGTACAATGACATAAAATCTTTTATGTGTGCATAAAATATTATTTATGTATTGTCCTCGGTGGTAATGAAAAGGTCATAGACCGGACGGACTCGTATGACTTGAAGGAAAGAACAAACACAATATTGTTGATTGAAAACGGGCATTTATTATAAAATGCCATAAAAAAGATAAAAATAGAACAGATTCTTTCCAGAAAGGCATAATGGGTGGTAAAAACACGCCACAAAGGGGACCGGAACGGGGACCCCGCCGTCGGTAAAAAGAGCCCATGTGACCCCACACTGAGGTTATACACAAGTAATTAAATATAAGGCTTGAACCAATATAATGTTCAACAATTAAGAAATCGTACAATGACATAAAATCTTTTATGTGTGCATAAAATATTATATATGGTTGACGACTTTTCATATAACGCAATATGAAACGAGTCTGACATCATATGATATTAAAAATCAAGAACCATATATGATATTTAGTATGTCACTTTTAAAAAAAAAATATTCTTCGAAAAAATATTTCAAAATATGTAAATAATACAATCCGCAAATATTTAGCGTTTTACAGTACATGAGACAGTCTGGTAACGTTAACTAGGTTCGATGTGCATTGGACATTACACACACGAAATAGTCGTAGAGGAAATCGTGAATTATACTAATTTCACATAAATTTAATCAATAGAAAAAATGAAGCGAGAAACATTTACTTGTCGTGATTTTTACACACACACACAAAGAGAAAAAACAAATACGTCATTAAATCTTTAAACACGCTCATATAGCAGACTGCAGTTTAAATGAACGGTTGTGCTCAAATGTGTGAAATGTAAATATGAAAAACACAAATTATGAAGTGAAACGGATTTTTTTTAAAGATCACAATAAGAGCAATTTATAACAACTGGGTTTATAATGATTATCTAAATGTTGAAATTATTGGTGGAAAAATGCATATTAAGGAATGCATTTTGTAGCCTTTGTGATGGACGTTTGTATTGCAAACATGCATCAAGGAAACCTAATTACCTGCAGTTTTATGACAACGTAACAAGAAAGGTGAACATTGTACGAACGGTAGATATTTATCATTATATGCGTAAATATTATCTTTTTCTGCTGTATTCATGACAACAGATATTGTTATATGCGAGTGCTACTTTTTATATTTAAAACGGTATCTTAATTATATTTATCTTACATTATGGACATATGCGCAGATACCAGCCAAGTAGTTTCCATTTAGCAAAGGTGTGAGCTTTTTCTTGACATGGACTGTTCACCCTACACTTTTTGAGTAACCATTGCATATTCATCATAAAACGCAAGAGATCGTTCATGACGGAATCCTCGACATCACGATGTGTACCACGCAAGCAATTCAGAAAGGGGGAGCTGGAGCGTGCGTTTAGTTAATCCATTTATGCCTAGCGTCTAGAAAAAAGGCCTTGGCAAACAGCGTAGACTGTTCTTCTCGATAGATGGAACAGTCTACGCTCTTCGCTGTTTGCTTAAAGGAATTTCTTTAAGAAATATTCTAAACATAGAAATAAATATACTAGACATCCCTAATTTTGGAAATAAATTGATCCAATTTAGAAGGATGGGAGAGTCCACTAGGCATAAATGGGTTAACAGACGCAGAGTGTTAGGCAGATGCAATTATAACAGCATTCCAAGGCACACACTACAGGGCCTAGGTGAAATCCGTGATACATGCTGCAAACACCATAAGCAGCAAAGTAGACTTAACAGATGATTGGACAAACCTGGAAGATCAACAGCCAACAAGCAGATGAACTGCGCACTATCTTCAAGTGACTTTTCACAACTAAACAGATACTACCACTTCTCCAGTTTAAAACAGGTGGCCATATTTCGACTTGGAACATGGAATAATAAACTTATCCATCGCATGCATAAGAGATTCATCTTCCTGCACACTCTTATGTGCCCCGACCAAATGACCGAATATATCCTCAAGGAATCTAAAGACTTATATACCCTAAAGGAAAACTCATCACCAGAACCTGTAAGCCGGCAGGAGAAGCTATATGGGCAGGTGGAAGCTCCACCGTAGAACATTAGTTTTACCCTTGCATCTTTGCATCAAGTTTAGCGGCGCTCGAGAAGATAAAATGCCCATACAGCAGTAGTAGAAACTTACTTTATCTGAATCCTCTTCACCTCACCTCGGGCATAGGGCCGCAACCTCAGCACGACATCGGTCCCGATCTTGGGGCCACATGTTTGGCTTCTCCCCATGACATTCTGGCTTTTTGGAGCTCAGCGTGAAGGGTTCGCCCCCATGTGAGAACCGGACGACCTTTTTTCCTTGTTCCATGAGAGTTTTTATCCGGGGCGTTCCGGATATTGGTCTGGTTTCTATCCGCGTATGTCCAGTCCACTTTCCTTTCCTATGCCATATTGCAGTGGTGATTGGTGCCTGTTTTGTGCGCTTTAACAGCTCCTGGTTGTTGTAAATACTGCGTTTATAAATAGAGTCATTGTTATTTTAATTAACTTGTAAATACTTCGCGCTTTATTAGATTGCTTACCTCAAGTAAACCTTTACTTATATTTCGCGTTTCATCAGAACTGTTAAAAATAAATACGCATGTTATCTTTGTCGAAATTGATAAAAACCAAACTATGTGTTTTCAAATGTATTAGTATTTTTCCCTACAATTTTCAACTCATACGCTTTCATTTTAAAAGAAAATAAAATCTTAATCCGACTGCCTTCCCGTGCTTACTAATACAAATAACAGATTTGTGATGCTCAAGCCCAAATTCAGTGTTGATAGAATTGAGAAAACGGCAGGGAAAAGTGTTATTCTGGAACAACAATCGACCTCTGCGAAACCGGACCATGTCGATGGACCCCATAACGTGGAATCTTTAGGTCACACTGATCGGCTGCAGGGACAGACAGTCAACTTCTCTCCATTTCTTTCAGTTCTTCGTTCATGTTGTCAGAGAAAACTGCAAAGTACCTGATACAATTAAAATGCAAGTCTAGATAGAAACAATCAGACAGAAACAATCATTCTAAAGGTAAGCAGTCCAATGTAAAAACAAGATAAAACCAATAATGTACGTCGTGTTTTCATTGGTACTTTCACAATCTGTATCTGTAAAACAAACTTGTGAGTTTTGCTGTACTAGTACTCTGCACCACAGCAAGTTTCAGTTTGTGTATTACAACACAATCTAATGATCCCGAATATCGTGGATATCAAATTGTATGATCAAATATGCATTTTAAACAAGAGGGTCTGAAAGGCCCAAAGTCGCTCACCTGAGATTCAAAGGAACTGACCTGTTCTGTGCAGCCCAAGATGTCATTAGAACAAATGTTCTAACCAACTTTCATGAATAGTGAACACCCTGGTGGCAACGTTTTTCAACAGACTGCTTACATTTTTGTACACATCCAAAATATCATTAAAACAAATATTCTGACCAAGTTTCATGAAGATTGGACGAAATATGTGACTTAAAGAGTGTTAACAAGTTTTTACAATAGCCATATAAGGAAAAAAGTCCCGCCCCCTGGTGGCCATGTTGTTCAATCAACTGGAACAATTTTTCAACTCGTCCAAAATATCATTGGGACAATTCTTGTGACCAAGTTTCATGAAGATCAGACAATAAATGTCGCCTCTAGAGTGTTAACAAGGTTTTTACTATAGCCATATAAGAAAAAATGCACCGCCCACTGGTACCCATGTTTTTCAACCAACCGTAACTATTTTTCATCTCATCTAAGATATCGATGGGACAAATCTTCTGACCAAGTTACATGATGTTAACAAGGTTTTACTATAGCCATATAAGGAAAAATGCCCCGCCCCCTGGTGTACATGTTTTTCAACCAACCCAAACCATTTTCATATACGTCCAAAAAATAATAAGGATGAATCTTCTGACCAAGTTTCATGAAGATCGGACAATAAATGTGGCCTCTAGAGTTTTACTAAGGCCATATATAGACATATAAGGAAAAATGCCACGCCCCTGGTGGCCATGTTTTTCAAGCAACCGGAAACATTTTCAAACTTGTCCAAGATATCATTAGAAACAATCTTCTGACCAAATTTCATGATGATCGGACAAGAAATGTGGCCTCTAGAGTGTTAACATGGTTTTACTATAGCCATATAAGGAAAAATGCCCCGCCCCCTTGGCGGCCATGTTTTTCAACCAACCGGAAGCATATTCGAACTCATCCAAGATATTATAGGGACAAATCATCGGACCATGTTTCATGAAGATCTGACAATAAATATAGCCTTTAGAGTGTTAACAAGGTTTTACTAAAGCCATATATAGCAATATAAACAAAAATGCCCCGCCCCCTGGTGGGCATGTTTTTAAAGCAACCGGAACAATTTTCAAACTTGTCCAAGATATCATTGGGACAAATCTTCTGACCAAGTTTCATGATGATCGGAAAATAAATGTGGCCTCTAGAGTGTAAACAAGGTTTAACTAAAGCCATATATGGAAAAATGCCCCGCCCCCTGGCGGCCTTGTTTTTCAACCAACTGGCATCATTTTCGAACTCGTCCAAGAAATTATTGGGATGAATCTTCTGACCAAGTTTCATGAAGATCGGGCATTAAATGTGGCCTCTATAGTGTTAACAAGGTTTTACTATAGCCATAAAAGGAAAAATGCCCCGCCTCCTGACGGCCATGTTTTTCAACCAACTGGCATCATTTTCGAACTCATCCAAGATATTAATGGGAAGAATCTTCTGACCAAGTTTCATGAAGATCGGACACAAAATGTGGCCTCTAGAGTGTTAACAAGGTTTTAATATAGCCATATGTAGCCACATAAGGAAAAATGCCCCGCCCCTTGGCATCCATGTTTTTCAAGCAAACACAACCATTTTCGAACTCATCCAAGATACCATTGAGACCAATCTTCTGGCTAAATTTCACGAAGATTGGACAATAAATGTGGCCTCTAGAGTGTTAACAAGGCAAATGTTGACGCCGCACGACGCACAACTGACTACGCACAACGGACAAAAGGTGATCACAAAAGCTCACCATGAGCACATTGTGCTCAGGTGAGCTAAAAACTGACTTTCAATCACTGGAAAGGGTGGAAGGGGAAGTGCCTAGAAGCTTGTGTCATAAACAATTCCGCTAAAGTGGTAAGATTTGTTTCAGATAAGACTGTGTGACTTTAAATCAAGACGCACGATACATACATTGAAAATTTGCGTCTATATTGTCATGATAAACATTCCGACCAAATTTCATCAAGATTGGTTCATAAATTAGCCTGTTTAATGGTTACAAGGCAGACGATGTAATATGTACAAGTCGTTATAAAGTTAGTTTTTGTTCTGTTCTGATAATGTCCTCGAGTATGCCAGGGGGCGAGGGGTACAATATAGGAGAGTGACAGTGTCCGAGGGATTATGTCCAACATTCGCACATTCGCATCATGAAGATTATTTTAATCATCTTACGTATAAAACCTTTGCCAGATGTACACAAACAGGGTAACTAATTTGATTTTGGCTGAATATATGAATTTGTAAAACTGAAGGTGAAAAAGTTTGTTGAGAAGCACATGGCGATCTAGATTTTACTGAAAGATATTTGCGACACACATTTTATGTCCGCAAGGTATGTGTGATTTTTTTTCTCTGACGTGTTAAATTTGTGTTGCATTGTTGCGTAACATTCATGCATTTCCTAACATTTATAGTTAAGTCAATTTGTAAACGGTGACACGCTTTTAGGAATGGCTTTATTATCACTTAATATTTAACAATATGTTATGCATATTTATAATCAAGAAATTATGGCTTGATCCATTTTTATCGGATACGTATGAGAGACACAAGATGCAGAAGAAATGATGTTTGACAAACCATATAAAGTATTATTGAATAATGGGCAGTTGTTATTGGAAACATACTAGATAGGAAAGCGGATTAAGATGTATGGAACGGTATTTAGGTAAACTTACATCCTTCTTTATGACTGTGTCATGATTATTGATTGTACTTTCAATTTGTATGTAGACACCATTTCATGCTTGATGACACTTAAATCTCGCCTGATGGCGAATGTCTTTTTACATTCGGCTTAATGGTATCATTCTTGCGTACAGATGCAACATGCTTGTTCGTAAAGTGCATGCAGGGTATGCGTATGTTGGTTTAACGCGATGGCAAGATGTTAGTTTCATCCAAGCACAAAGCATCATACATCATGTACGACACAATATATGTCAATTGACAGTCGTTTCGAAATGCTACGGACAACTACGGAAATTTCTGTGTATTTTACTCTAAGATTTAATCTTTAATTATTTGTTTCCATCTACATGTACCTGCGTATCTATTTTACTATTGTTTTACCTGCCGAAGGCTGAGAATTACTGGTTTGGCGTTGTCCATCCGTCCGCCGTTCGTCCCTCCTTCCATGTTTGTCGGGAGCTATTTCCCGTTAACTTTCATGGTATAGAATGGAACTTAAAGTAGTGTATTATAACCCAACAATTGGTATGCTGCGCTATGCGAGAGGCGGTTGATTCTCCGCAACCGCTGCGCAAGCTCTCTCATACGTTCGACTGGTCGCCGCCCGGCTTCGGTTGAAAGACCGCGCCGAGCAGGTAGGACACGTCAAGGCTCTTCGTATCAAAGGCACGGAAGTCGTGTCCGACTGAGCGTCTCGTGAACGACCAGTTCTGTCCCGTTCGCACCGCCGAGTGAAGGCCTGTGGTTTCTCCCCCGTGGCCGGGTGTATATGCGGCAGGACCACTGCGAGCCGCTTCGGCGGCCGAGCTTCTTGCCTTTGCCAAGTGGTTCCTCAGGCTGGTCGCCCCCGCTGGAATAGCACTGGCCTGGCTCGCGCTGTACAAGCGCCCGATGTCCCTGCTCTCGAACACCGGCCCGCGTCGATCAGCTATTGCCCGGGATACTAGGCAGGTCGCGAGAGAAACACATCTTTTTTTCTCCCATATACATGTATACATAACAATGTTTTCGTCTCCATCGGTACCGTCCGAAACTGGGTTTTACCCGCTCATCTGGACTGTCGCCCTTTCCGATACACGGAAATCGCAGCCACCGATATATTATCGGCCGAGAGAAGGCCTTCGGAAGCTATTGCTCCGGCCGGGTACGAAGCTCGCCCGCCGTGTTCGGCAGGACATCCACGGGCCCAGGCCGAGCCAAACGGCCCCATAGGTCCCGAGCGAGACATCCCGGCGACCAAGCCTCGCGAGCTCGCTCGGTAGCCCGGCCCGCGAGACCATCCCCCCATAAGCGAGTCCCGGCTACAGTCGCCGTCCAACCGCGCTCCGCGAGAATCTGCCCAGCATTCGGGCCTCGCGAGCTCGGTAGCCCGGCCCGCAAGACCAACCCTACAGGACCTGTTTATATTACATTTTTCCAAATTAATTGAAAATTATGTTCTATGATATATTAATCGTAGAAAACTATTGTTTTCTCAACTAGGGGTACAATAGTTTTAATATTCACGAGTACTAGTAACTTTAATGTTTCACTATATACCACACAGATTATGTATACATACAATGATAAATATGTGTTTAAATGTATAAACATCGTAATTATAGCCTGGTAAACAGACTAGAGAAATCTGAAAGTTACACGCACAGGTCTGTGGCAATGGGGGTTAGGCTACTTTATAAATATGAGGTCGATAAACAATGTTCACTGTACATCAGTAGATTACCTCTACTGTAATTATTTGGACTTAGAATGGGTCACACTTCCTTCACATGAGCTCCGTTATGACCTGAATAAAGTACATGTATATTTTCTGGAGTACCAGCTGCAACTTACCAATATAAAAAAAAATCACGGCAGTCTATTTCGTGTGTTCCCAGTAGGCTTACTGGTCTTAGTGGCAACAATAAACGTATTTAGTTCAATAAAGATGATAAAACAAATGGAACTAATTCAGATTATTCAGTAAAGTAATCAATATGGTTCTGATGTTCTCTCTTTTTCCGAAAAGTAATTTATTCGACGTACGAAAAATAATTGTATTCTGCTTACTGCCTGTTGCTAACTTCCGTTGTTAATTACGCTTACTGACATAACCAAATGTGACTGATTTCATCATGACTGGTGCAGTTTCATCACGTGTGTTAGAGTTTAAAAGTACACATTTATGGCAGTGAAATTATGTGCTAATCGATCATGAATCTGGATTAATGAACACACAAACATTGGATAGTCACCAAGCATGTTGCAACAATCATCAAGTATCAACAAATAGACAAGAATCATATTGGAATTGTTATGAAGCAAATAAGAATAAACGTCAATCATATTGTAAATATTTACCATGAATGATGTAATTTTTACCTAAATATCATTCCATAGAGGTGTGTGCTTATTTCAAAGTAAGAGGTCCTTTCACGCCTTAGGCTGCCGGTCGGTCAGTCAGTGGGGAAAGGAAATCTTTGTGACGATTCTTACAAACACACGCATAAACAACTATTTAATAAGTACTAATTAAAATTCATTTCGTGCGTTAACAATGAATATAGTATTATTTATGTATCTTATAATCTTTACAGGGATCTGTTCACAGTATGACAAACCGACCATTAAAAAATTGTCTTACTAAATAAAATTGTCTTACAAAAAATAATACATTATCTTAAACAAGCAAAATTAAACTGACCAAGACTCATGGTAAAAGCATATGTTCGTTTATTGATCATCATTAATAAAAATCGAAAATAAATATGTGAACAAGTCCCTTAAAAATCACTTCTTTTCATTTGACAAGTTCAAACAATGAAAGTTCATAATAAAATATTCTGATATAACTTAAATACGATGTAATAAATTGAAGCAAATCGTTGGTGTCTCTAAATGTTGGCTTTGCAACATTATACATACGACCTATATAATACGACAATCAATGGTCATATCATTTAAGACATACTCGGTGTTCTCAATCGTCCACGTATATTTCACAAGACAACCAACAATGAAAAGTCCAGCTATCATCCTTTCATTATAGCATTTAAATGCAGACACTTCTCGTCGACTGACATGCCTCCACGCATCTGCCAAAGTCATCAGTAACTTTGTTCACATTAATAGTTACACGCATGCCCATGTATGATCTTCGTGTAAGCCCCGTGCAACAAAAGTGTAAGTCTTTGTTTTGTTATAATAATCGCATGCACAGTGCTTAAAGTAAATTTATGCAAAATACCGATGTTGTACATATTGTTATAATACTCTTTTAAAAACGATTAGACTACTGCATATTGATTTCGTTAGTGTGTACATGTATACGATTTTAGCATGATAGTTGTGCATGTATTGCTTAATATAGGTCACACTTATTCTCTTCTCATCTCACTGTATATCACTGTATATCGATTACAAGAATATCATCACTATCGTGTCCAACAAACAACCTTTTACTTTTTGCAGTGTAGTGCACAGACCATGGACGACACAGGTCATCATCCCCGCAAACCAGTGTTGCCAGTCCTCCCTCACAATTCATTTGGATAACGCCGTGTGACCCCAACCAACAGACCAGCAACTGTCCTGTTTCTGACACTTGTACACCTGTAGGACCTTGAAGTGTAGGATCTTCAAAGGATGACAGGACCGTCCCGTCAATAGACAGGGTGAGGAGCTTGTTGTCATCATAGTCGGTAACATACAGCTGTGATCCATCAGAAGCGACAACGCAATGGAACACTAAACAAGAGTTGAGGTCGACAGTATTTGTTTACACATTGAATTAAAATGTTAAAATAATATTTAATCATTTTAGCCTTATATTATTATTAATATCTATACGTGTTACAAAATTATATATATGTGTATCCTTATGAATTAATATTTCAGTAATATCAATACTGTCTGAGTGCAAAGACAATCTCGTATATCAAAATATTTTCTGTTTTCGTAGTATTTTGTATCGAACTTTCATGTAACATATTCTTTAAATTCGATAAATAAAAAACCTGCATAATCTGGATAAATTACTTAACAAAATAAAAGTTCAAACACAATTTTTCCAATAAATTATGCCCTTATTATATGTAAACGATTTGTGTATATATTCAATTAATCATATACACATTTAAACAAGAACACTTATGGTCCATACAACTTTGTATAAATTTAACAAAGCGTATGCATGATTTAAGCAAGTAAATAATATTTGTAATAGAAAAATTAATGTTGAGTTTATCACAATTTTCTATCTTAGTCTTACATGTTTTTTCACCTGTCCATATATCAGACATATCTTCAAATATCTTATTCACCAGCTCGCCATCCAGTGAATACAAATAACTACCCGATGTCATAAATAGATTGCCATTAAAGTGTGCGATGCCTAGACAACTATATTCCAACTCCAATACCCTGTTTTTCACCAGCTTCCTGTTGTTCACAATAAGGAATTGCACAGCGCGTGTACTTTGATCATCAATTGTAACAGCGATCTCAGTAGGACTTACTGACTTACATGTCCCATGGCGCCCCAGGTAGGTCTCTGTGAGCGATAACTTTGCATTGGCCATCAAGCAATTTCACACGTTTGTTACTATAGTCACTTATCAGCATATACCCACCTGATACCTCAGATATGCCACGAATATTACAGCTTTTTATCTTGGTCTATTCGGACATTGTACCTAGCATAGTTGGTACATTTCAATTTCTCATTTGCTTTACTTACTTTCTTCTTTTCTATACGCATCACATCACCAAGTCCTGAGAGACATGGATAGCATCTTCTCAATATCCGTGTTAGCGCGAAATTCAACGGCATTATACTTAAGTTCTGGCATTGTTTTAATCATCATCTGTGCCTTGGAAACCTATTCCTTTGACTTCGCATATGCCACAAATGAAAATATGTACTTCTAATCGTCGATATCCTTTATGGCATCCTTAATTTGCAGCAAATCTACTTGAGCTTTAAAACAGATTGAAAGATGCGACTGAAGCGATGATTTCTGCAACGTTTCGTATGAAGTGTTTAGAGATTGCACACTGTTCCTTTCTAGCGTGTCCAAAAGTGCAGTGATTTTCTGACGCATAACTTTGATATCTACATGCGCCTTTTCATGCGAGGTTTGCAAAGCCTGAAGGCATGTCTTGATGGTGTTGATTTCTTGTTCAATTGTTTGTTGTTCTGATTCAAGTATTGTTGCAACTTTATGAAACTCTCCTTTTTGATGCATTTCTTTGGCTTTTGCGTCAACTAGGCTAACTTCACTGCACTGTCTGAAATAAATAATACTAGTTTGCACTGTCTTAAACAAATAATACTAGTATTACAGCAAAGCAAAAACTAATTGTTAATCTCGGCACATATGTTTTACTAATTTAAATTTAATTATTGTTCTTGTCACATCAATCTATGTTAAATCAAAGTTCTTGTTGAAATTGTGTCTGCTTGCATGGTGGTACATTACTTTTAACATCATGATATTAAATATGCCACTGATGACTTAGTGTTGGGTTTATACTCTAAAAATTCAAATAATACTAAAAGCTTTCATATGAAATATTAACAGTAGAATGAAAAGGGTGTAAGGTTTCTTGTTTTATGTATTTTCTATATCGTATAATAATACTTGTTGCTGATAATGAGATTTACTCTCTTGATAATGTTGGTGGAGTTTCCTTATGAGTGTATTGCTACGACAGTTTGATTTGTGCTGTGATAGAACAAATCGCCGGGCATGCATTTTGCCATATTGCATTTTTGTCTTGAGAGTAAAATCTTTCAACGAACTTTCAAATGTTGTCATACTTTGTTCTGAATGCACAGAGAAAACTTGATAGTTTCATAACTAAGACACATATACCGATGTGTTTTATTCAGTAACATCTCAAAAACTGGATGATACAAATGTATTATACTTTTAATATTTTTATAAATATTGATATAATAATGACCATTGAAATACAACTACGTTCAAAATACTCATTGAATATAGCCTTGAACGAAATCCATTTTTTCTGAAGTGTAAGATTTGAATAGCATGTTTTCATTTTCTTTGTGCGCAAAAAATGATGCCGATATCATTTTTTAAACTTGTATTGAATTACTCGACTTAAATTATAATAGTATTATACACATACGACCTATGCAAAAAGAAGAATAAATATATACACACACGCATGTTAAGAATACTCATCGTACATGTATATGATAAAAATAAGAACTGAACAAACATACTACACAATCGGGTATGTGACCTTTACAAAAGGAATAAGAACCTGTGATCATGGAAGTGACACAAAAAACAACACAGTTAACTGTGATCTTCACAAAACAGCTCAATGAGATGATCTGGGTGTTGTTTACAAAACATCAAAGCCGCTCATGTTGTATCGACCACAGGCCACATCTTTTTGTCTTCTCTTCTAAGAGTGGAGTGAGTTTTGTAAAGCTTCTTATGATACTTTACACATTCATCACAAAGACCTTTCGAACATTGTTTACAGTAAACTGTTGCTTCCCAATTTACGTTGTCGTCTTTACAAAAAACACAGCACACCTCGTATATTAAATCCGAACCTTTCTCCGCCATTGTGTTTTTCGTTCGTAACACTCTGAACGAAGACTGAATACGCTACGGTACATATTGATATCTGCTTTAAACCTTTGAAACTACACCATGTACATAATGATCACGGTTTATCAACCAAACGTAGTTATGTTGAACTTTGCCTTCGTCTTTGCTAGTATCGATTGTTAGTTGCACAATAAGCTGACCTGGTTGTGTTATATATTACACCATGTTAATGTGATCGCTTTGCACACAAATATTGTCTCGCAGAATATAGTATACCTCATGATCACTGACTTAACGGGTTAACTTTGCACTCACATGTTGTGGCGCAATATATACTTCATGATCACTGACTTAATGGGATCACTATGCCACACAAATGGGTCTCGTGATATATATATATATATATATATATATATATATATATATATATATATATATATATATATATATATATATATATATATATATATATATATATCCTTTATAGGATGACTTTGAACATAAATGTTGTCCACTAAAATATACACAATTAAAAGTTGAAAAAATACTTTATTGGATCGCTATGCACACAAATGTTGACTCGCAATATATACCACATTGTCACTGATGTCTACTTATCTGAAATCGCATGTTTTATTATCTTGCCTGTTTCAGTAGCTCTTACAATTTCGAGCAATATTGTAGAGTACCTTGCATACTGTTTCAGTAGCTCCGACAAAATCGAACAATAATGTAGAGTACCTTGTATCCTGCGATGATCGAATCCGTACACTCATCTCTTACCTTTCCGGTTTCAGTAGCTGAATACAACTTCGAGCAATACTGTAGAGTACCTTGTATGCTGCGGTGATCGAATAATCTCTTCGCGACAAGCTTTACTTTTGACGTTATAACAACTGCCATGAACACAGCAACAATCACCTTGATATAAATCGCTATTATTGAAATTGTCTTGGACGTCTTTGAAATTACAGACGCAACTTTGTTAAAAACACGACAAAAAGTTACAGTGTAAGAAGTACGCTCTCCCGATGATACCGGAAGTGATTATGTTTGAATACTAAACAACCAAATTTGGGCACTAGGGATGAGCATGTAGAAAACAGTTTGGCTTTCGCTTCCGTTTAAAATTTAACCCGACAGATGCCGACATGCTCAAATTATTATTCTCTTGTTATTTATTCTGGACATAACACTCTCAAAGATAATATGACGACCAAATTTTAGGTATTGAACCTAAAACGACTCGCCAGAATAAAACGGCTACTGTATTAACTTCACGACCGTCAGTTATTTGTCATTATTTATTTTTTACAATTGTTCTTCTTATGACCCAACTTTGAAACTTAACAATTGAACACTCCAAATTAGGTAATCGTTTGAGTTTGTATCAATGTATAATTATTTTGATTTCAATGAATGGACATAAAAAATATGATAATTAATTCAGCATTATGTATGTTGTATTTTACTCCCTTGTGTACACTGTTCATTATTGTTTTACATGTCGCAAAACAAATAGACAATATGACAATATTAGAACAAATTCCATAAAAAATAACAATCAATGGACCATTTAATATATTGAACGCAATGTATGCATAAAAAGGAGTTATGTACTGAACACATATATGGTTGCATAATCAAAACCAATTTGTAAACCAACTTGTCTTCGCGTTTAAGAAAACGCATGGTAGAGCTTTGCACATGTAATATACGAGTTGATAATTATTACGAAATGTTTTTCTGTATCAAAAGATTTTATGCTTGCATCTATTTGAATTCTGTAAGATGAATATATCATTTTGAATTTAATTAACTCCATAACTATAGCACACACTACTTCTATAAGTGAATATGATATTTATAAATCAGTTGCAAGATAAACTTTAATCACATATCTTCAAATGTTTCGCCAAACAAATGAGTGAATGCAGTCAATGTGTCCATGATAATGTAAGATATTGTTGTAGCTGACCCGCCCGAAAGGTTACGGCGCATTCGCAGAGAGGAGACGCCGGACACTAACGAACGTGTACAACGTGAGCGAATACGAACTCTGATTGCAATTAGTGTTTTTGTTATAATTAATCAATTGTTGTTGAAGCAAAAGAAGTGTTGAGTTATACGGGGAGAAAATGTAACAATATTAAAATTTCAACATGGCCGCTAACCGAATCTGAGAAAAACAAAGCATGTTTTTTTTTTCCAGAAGCTCAGGTCAACATATATGAGATTCATTGCATTTTTCAGGGTTTTTTTTATTAACTGAAAGAAATTGTATCCGTGTGTCGTTATCAGCTCCACGTGTACCGGTATATGCATATTATTTATACGTATTGTAAATTCCGTTTCGTAGTTTGACTCGTCTCAGTAAGCAAAAATCAGAATCTGAGACAAGATTGATAATTTTAAAATCGAAAACCATGGTTAATTGGTTAATAATGTCAATTGTATTGAAAAAAAACATATTATGCATTGAATGTATTCTTCAGTGTCTCAAATACGATCATATTTGGTAGGTTAATGTAAATTGGATAAGCACTGACGGGTGAATTTAATGGATATGCATACATCATGACACGTACCTGTATAATCCTAACGCAGTGCCACGATTCCAACGCCGTTCAAACAGACGAGTTGACTTAAATAAAATGATGCCACAATGTAGGTGGATCATCTGTCGCCAAATATCAAACAGTATTTTTCGACTAATATGATGCAACATCGAACAACCATTGTGTTGTAACATGGAATTCGGAGGAACGGTACCAAGCATTAGGTTAAAACATCTTTAAGATGACTTAAAAGTCTTTCAATAACAATAACATTTATCTGAGTGTAAGCTGACATACACTGTTTGAGTGTCCCGTTTACAGTTTGTGTTTTTAACACTCGGCATATGCAAACAGAAGACGTCCAAACCTGCAGGCAACAAGAAAATGGAGAATTTTCCTAATTCTTGGAAGATAGAAACCGAACACAAAGCCATCTTGAAACGGATAACAAGAGGGCCAAGATGGCCCTAGTTCGCTCACCTGAGAGGAGTCGGTTCATTCAATCTTTACCAAATGTCAAACTTGACCTAGATATTGTCCAGAAAAACATCCTGGTCAAGTTTCATCATTATTTGATCTGCGAGTCATGATCAATGTACCTATGAAGTTTCATGATCCTAGGCGTAAGCATTCTTGAGATATCATCTGGAAACCATGTTTCTTAGTTAAGTCACCGTGACCTTGACAGCCATTGTGTGAATACGTTTTTTGGCACTGTGACCTTGACCTTTGACCTAGTGACCTGATAATCAATAGGGGTCATCTGCGAGTCATGATCAATATACCTATGAGGTTTCATGAACCTAGGCATAAGCGTTCTTGAGTTATCATCCAGAATCCATTTTACTATTTCAGGTCTCCGTGACCTTGACCTTTGACCTAGTGACCTGAAAATCAATAGGGGTCATCTGCGAGTCATGATCATTGTACCTATGAAGTTTCATGATCCTAGGCATAAGCATTCTTGAGTAATCATCCAGAAACCATTTTACTATTGCAGGTCACCGTGACCTTGACCTTTGACTTAGTGACCTGAAAATCAATAGGGGCCATCTTCGAGTCATGATCAATGTACCTATGAAGTTTCATGATCCTAGGCATAAGCGTTCTTGAGTTATCATCCTGAAACCATTTTCACTTTCGGGTCACCGTGACCTTGACCTTTGACCTAGTGACCTGATTATCAATAGGGGTCATCTGCATGTCATGATCAATCTACCTAAGAAGTTTCATGATCATAGGCTTAAGCTTTCTTGAGTTATCATCCGGAAACCATTTTACTTGTTCGGGTCATCCTGACCTTGACCTTTGACCTAGTGACCTGAAAATCAATAGGGGTTATCTGCGAGTCATGATCAATGTATCTATGAAGTTTTATGATCCTAGGCATAAGCGTTCTTGAATTATCATCCGGAAACCATTTTACTGCTTTGGGTCACCGTGACCTTGACCTTTGACCTAGTGACCTGAAAATCGATAGGGGTCATCTACGAGTCATGATCAATGTATCTATGAAGTTTCATGATCCTAGGCATAAGCGTTCTTGGTTTATCATCCGGAAACCATTTTACTGTTTCGGATCATCGTGACCTTGACCTTTGACCTAGTGACCTGAAAACCAATAGGGGTCATCTGCGAGTCATGATCAATGTACCTATTAAGTTTCATGATCCTTGGCATAAGCGCTCTTGAGTTATCATCCGGAAACCATCTGGTGGATGGACGGACCGACATGAGCAAAACAATATACCCCCTCTTCTTCGAAGGGGGAGGCATAATGAGAAAACTGCCCCCCTCCCAGCAGCCATGTTATTCAACTGACCGGAACCATTTTTTAACTCAACTCTCGTATCAAGGAAACAAAAGTTCTGAGCAAATTTCATGAAAATTGGGCCAAAAATGTGACCTACTGTGTTCACATGTTTTCACTTTATACATATAGAGAAAAATGCCCCGCCCACTGGCGGCCATGTTTTTTCACCGATCCCGACCATTTTCAAACTCGTCCGAGATATCAATAAAACCAATGTTTTGACCAACTTTCATGATGATTGGGCAAAAATTGTGACTTCTAGAGTGTTTACAAGGTTTCTCTATAGCCAAATAGGAAAAACTGCCACTATATAGAGAAAAATGCCCCGCCCACTGACGGCCATGTTTTTTCACCGATCTCGACCATTTTCGAATTTGTCCGAGACATCAATTGAACCAATGTTTTGACCAACTTTCATGATGATTGGGCAAAAATTGTGACTTCTAGAGTGTTTACAAGGTTTCTCTATAGCCAAATAAGGAAAACTGCCCCGCCCACTGGCGGCCATGTTTTTCAACGGATCGGAACCACTTTTGAACTCAACCAAGATATCATTAAGACAAACATTTTGACAAAGTCACATGAAAATTGGGCATGAAATGTGACTTCTACAGTGTTTACAAGGTTTTTCTTTTTTTGACCTAGTGACCTAGTTTTTGACCCGGAACAACCCAGTTTCGAACTCGGCCGAGATTTCATTGGGACAAAGCTTCTGACCAAGTTTCATTAAGATGGGATTAGAAATATGGCCTCAAGAGTGTTTACGAGCAAATGTTAACGGACGGGCGGACGGACGGACGGACATACGACGGACAAAGACCGGTCACAAAAGCTCACCTGAGCAATCAGGTGAGCTAAAAAGTTAACCAATTTTGTCTTTATTTATGAATTCAATTAATTTAAATGCTATGTTATAAAATTATTTTCTATTTACAATCTGTAGAATGAAAAAAGCTACAAAATCTCCGTCGGAAAAAAAGACCCTAACAAACCGTGTAAGCAGTAGTGGCAACGAAACCTTTTTTTCGCCTTAGATCGGAAATGGCCGGACGAAATAAATCAGAAATAAGAAAGAGTCATAAGTAAAGATATCTCTATTTTTCCATAAAAGACGTGATACAAGACATTTTGGAATAGATTCATGACAAACTATTAGAATTCGTCCAAAACCTGCTAGAGGTCTTAAAGGATGATTGTTTGAACACGAACAATTGACTTACTGAAAAAAAAACACGTAAAAAATCAAAGTCATCAAGGACTTGTTAGAAGAGTATCCTTTACTTGGGATAGAAAAGGCAACTAGAGCTTTGTCACAGACGTGACGAATACCCCCATAATATTTTGCATGTTGTCTTCACAAAAAACAGCGGACACCATGCTCAATGTTTAAAACGCACTAAGTTACCCCGTGACCTAGTTTTTGACCCGGCATGGCCATGTTCGAACTTGACCTACACATCATCTAGATACAACTTCTGACCAAGTGTGGTAACGATCGGATGAAAACTACTTAAATTAGAGAGCGGACACCATGCTGAATGTGTAAAACGTACTAAGTGATACCGTGACCTAGTTTTTGATCTGGCATGGCCCATGTTCAAACTTGGCGTTGAGATTATCTAGAAAAAAACGTCTGACCAAGTTTGGTGAAGATATTGGATGACAACTACTTGAATTAGGAGAGCGGACATGCTGATTTTTTTAAACGCACTAAGTGACCCCGTGACCTAGTTTCGACCCGGCATGACCCATATTCAAACTTGACCTAGACAACATCTAGATTCAACTTCTGACCAAGTTTTTGAAGATCGGATGAACACTACTTGAATTAGAGAGCGGACACCATGCTCAATGTTTAAAAAGCTCTAAGTGACCCCGTGACCTAGTTTTTGACCTGCCATGACCCATGTTCGAACTTGGCCCATACATCATCTAGATACAACTTCTGACCAAGTTTGGTGGAGCTCGGATGACAACTACTTGAATTAGAGAGAGGACACCATGCTCAATGTTTAAAACGCACTAAGTGACCCCGTGACCTAGTGTTTGACCCGGCATGATCCATATTCGAACTTGACCTAGACATCATCTAGATACAACATATGACCAAATTTGGTGAAGATCGGATGACAACAACTTGAATTAGAGATAGGAAACTTAATACGCACCGACAGACCAACAGACAAGTTCACTCCTATATACCCCTCTAAACTTCGTTTGTGGGGGTATAAAAACAGTCTACGATCTGTGATGAGGTCGCTAACACTCAAGGGCCATAAATTCGTCGCAGTGACATCATGCTGAACGCTGTTCCTGGTGTCCATGATCGACAAACATCCGGGTCGGGAACGTTATAAGTTGTGAACATTATTAACGAACAGTTTAACATGAGCCTCCTACCACGTGATACAGACCAAGTCCATCTTTCGGGGAAATTCAATATGTATGTAATGTAACACGATTGCAAAAAAAACTATGCCATTCGTCAGACCAGGACATTTTAGGGAGCACGAAGATACCGAACGCATCGAAAATGCGTGATCTTTTGAAGGAAACAATGTACAAATGGAACGCGTGATTTCAGAGACTAAAACACTTGCTCAACATGCCGTAAACTAAGAAAACATACTTGCAAACTACCAGCCCAGTAGTTTCAATGAAACAATGGAGTGTAACATATTCTTCACATAAACGGTGTACTCTTCATTTTTTGGAGTTGACATTTCATTGTAATTATGATATAACAGGCTAGAGACCGTTAACGATCGAATAGTTGACATCACCATTTGTACCACAGAGGCACACCTTGGCTTAGTATCATGAACACTCTAAATTCAATTTCCTGACTCAACTTCGAACTTTTTCTCAATGTTCGTGATGCATTCGCCCATTATGCTCAATTTGGTTTTCATGAAAGTTTGTTATTTTTCGAGACTGAATTAACCCTGAGTTTGATGAGGAAATCGTGCATATTCTTAGAGCTGAGGTTTGAGTTTGTTCGTGAGCTGACCGACAATCTCAATACTGACCAGAGTGGAAACTCGAACATCATTTTCTGAGTTTTAAACTAACCAAATGATTGAAACCGGCCAAGAAAGGAGAAGCTGGAGCGTTCATGCAGTTCGCAGACGGGCAGAGTCAGGCTAAGGCAATTGCATTAGGTCTCCACTGTACAAACGACATGGCTTCGGTGAAAGCATCGATTCATGCTGCAAACACACTAAGCAGCGAAGTGGACGCTTTATGAGTCCTCAAAGAGCAACAGCCAACACACTATCTCTCAGCTTTAGCATTTTACTCCACTGGATCCACTCTCACTAAGGAACACACGAAAATAATAAGGCAGATATAATAACAAATATGTGAGCTGAAAAGACAAAGGGAATGGCCATTTCAGACGAATTGCTAATCATCGTCAAGTTCACAACTAAACAGCCCACAAACAGATACCATCAACTGTCCCGAGTAGATCAGGCGATTATCTTTCGGCTGAGAACATGAAACAATAGACTAATCCACCACATGCATAAGAGATTCATCCTCCTGTCCGCTGTTATCAAGGGCTGAATATATAATCCTGGAATTCAGAGACTATTAACCCCTGAAAGAACAAGTATGACCAGAACCTATGTAGCTGTATGAGAAGCTGTACGGACAGGTGGAGGCTATACAAAAGACCACCATTTTCAAACTTGCATCTATACATTAAGTTTAGAGCGATCGAGAAGATCAAATGCTTATACATTAGTTGTAAATAGTACGTTCATAAATATAGTCGTTGAGAATGAGAATGTGATTAATATGTATGTAGTTCGTGTTTTATTTGTTTTGCTTAGCCAAAGTTAAACTTACCAATATTTCATTATGAAACTTGTTCATTTGAAGGATCTTGCGCGTTTCGTAAGAACTGCTTAAAGCAACATATACACAAACTTTATTATTTGTTTAAATTGATAAAACAAAAGGAATATATTTATTTTTAAAAGTATGTTTTCTCTTACAATGTTCAAGGTAATACGCTGTCATTTTCTAGGGAAATAACATTCAAGAATACTTTCTAGATTGTCAGATATGACTTATCCCTCCCTTTTGTATAGTTTTCATGTATTCTGTTTTACTTTGGAAACAACTAAATATGGTAATTCTGTTTTATCACTAACAACTGTCATTGAAAGATTGAAGTCTTAAGCATATAATCATATTGATAAAAAATATATTTCTTTCGGTACTTTTACCCACGCAATATTAGAACATGATGTCTTGAATGAATAAGGATAACTAAATAACTGTTTGACCATGTACATTTCATTTTAATTAAACAAACAATATAAATAAATAAAATAAACTGAGCACACAGAGATTTTAAATGCATTTACTAACACCAATCTTACAGTGTAATCATTGCATAGTTAAGTAATCGATTTACAATCAAACATTTTTTCAAAAGAGTGGTTCACAAACTTGGAAAACAGTGGCACATAATAACATGCAGATATCAATGCTTTTAAAATGAATGTTCTTAGTTTGTCTGCCATGGACAATTTGTGTGGATATATATGGTTCGAGGCTTCGAAGCCAAATTTCATAATACATTCCTTGCTATACAACGGAACAAGAGCAAACAAATTTAGTCCGTCGGTAAATGCATCAGCCATCGCCGCAAAGTCTTTAGGCGGCGAATTCAGGGCAGGAATGACAATATCTGTCTCAATTGCCGCACACAGACTAACTGCTCTCTCATATCCATCTGTGCACAGGTTATACCTGTCGTCAATGCCAAGGCAGTACGATATCCACCTCCAAAAGTAGACGTAGTCATCAAGCTGCTCCTGTGTTGCTCGCACGCCGTATTCTCTAGGATACATTATGATCAAACCGAAAAACCCGGTCTGAACCAAGGCCATATCGTACTGGGAAATGTGCACATGTCCTGTCTCATCAGCGCGTGATTTCGCTGCGTTCATCATAATGTTACGAACTGACGCGTGCATCTTCCTCACCTTTTTCACTGACCGTGATGCAGACGATGTTGGATCAAACACATTCCCATAATGCCATTGAAACAAGTGGTTTAACGTACTCAAATACCGACGTAATGAAGACCTGGCATCCGACGACTTGCCGGTGCTTACTAACACCTGTAACAGATTTGTAACGCTCAAACCCACTATCAGAGAAGATAGCATTGCGAAAATACAGGGAAAAGTATTATTCTGGAACACTAATTGACCTCTGCGAAACCGGGCCATGTCGATGGACTCCAAAACGTGATCAGGAATCTTGAGGTCACACTGATCGTCTGCTGGGACAGACAACCCGCTTCTTTCGATTTCTTTCAGTTCTTCGTTCATGTTGTCTGCGATATCTGAAACATTTTGTACATAACATATACTTGGAAACATGTTTGAACAGAAACAATAATTCTGAAGGAAAGAAGCCCAATGCAAAATCACGATGAAACAAACATTGTACATTGTGTACTTATTGGTATTTTTCACGATCTACATTTTTATACAAAAAAAAAGAATTTTGCTATTCTAGTTCTCTGGATCACTGCAAGTTCGATGCATTGTTTTATTACAACAGAATCGATATATGATCCCAATATATTGTATATCAAATTGCGTGGTCTAAAATGCTTTTTAGTGACTGACTCTTCAATCTAAATGGGGGGTCAAGTGAAATGAAGATTGAGTCGTATTTGTTGCCCATAAGGTAGTTAAAATTTTTATAAAGATTAAACTTCGTGACCTAGGACGCACGTTACCTAGATCTGAAATTGGCCTCGATATCGTCATGATAAACATTCAGATCAAGTTTCATCAAGATAGAGTCATAAATGAAGCCTATAGAATAGTTACATGACTTTTCTCAGACTCGACCTAGTGACCTGTTTTGGACGCACGTTACCCAGATTTGAACAAAGCCTTGATATTGTCAAGATTAACCTAGCTTAAACCGATAAACAGCTTATACAAACTGCAAACGGACGGTGTTGATCATAAGAAAGGCGTTCTTAAACTACATTGTAGGCCGAATAAAGACACCTTACCCCAAAGACTTTTTGGCAAAGAGAATTTCTTGAAAATGACGATGAACAGTTTACCCCCATTTTGTTGATAGATTTTTCCCTAAAAGGAATGCGAAAATGCGACATAAAATGCGCAGGGATAGTCTAATAAAGTAAACTATTCAACAATTATTTCGCCTCGAAGGGGCTTTTGCACAAATTTTGGCATGTTTTTAAGTTTGTCATGAAATGCTTTATATTGATAAATGTAAACATTAGATCTAAAAAGCTCAAGTAAAAAATAAAGAATAAAATTTATATAAAAAAGTAACCCTCAGAAGGGCTCGAACCACTGACCCCTGGAGTCCTGGAGTAAAACAAAACCACTTAGACCACTCGGCCATCTGTCCTCATACAATAACAGAAGTATTTTATACTTTATATACTTTACAATCCTCGTACTTTCACAATTTATAACGACAGCAACAGAACTCCCCAAAATATTCAATCGTTTCGCGTTGCAACGCTTTATTATTTCCAGGTTTTTAAATCGGCAAACGAAGCATATAATGGCTATTTTAGAGCACAGGTATTGGGCGCGTGGCCAAGTCACTTTATCACTATCAATATAAAGTTGTCATAAAACAACTTTTTTCATCAAAAAAAAAAAAAAAAAAAAGAGGGTCAAGATGGCCCTAGTTCGCTCACCTGAGAGGAGTCGGTTCATTCAATCTTTCCCTAACGTAAAACTTGACCTAGATATTGTCCAGACAAACATCCTGGTCAAGTTTCATCATTATTGAACCAAAACTCTGGCGTATGGAGTGTTTTTGTTTTTGTAAGATTTGACCTGGTGACCTATATTTTGAGTTGACCCCCCTTACCAAACATCAAACTTTAATTACAACAAGATGTGTTTGTGAAACACAATGTCCCCCTAGATGACGTTTGACCTTGAAGGATGACCTTGACCTTGTGAAGGATGACCTTGACCTTTCACCACTCAAAATGTGCAGCTCCACGAGATACACATGCCTGCCAAATATCAAGTTGCTATCTTCAATACTGCAAAAGTATTCATAAAATAAGCGATTTGGGCCACATATATTTGACCTCTGACCTTGAAGGATGACCTTGACCTTGACCTTTCACAACTCAAATTGTGCAGCTCCATGAGATAAACATGCAGGCCAAATATCAAGTTGCTATCTTCAATATTGCAAAAGTATTTATAAAATAAGCGATTTGGGCCACATATATTTTACCTCTGACCTTGAAGGATGACCTTGACCTTTCACCACGCAAAATGTGCAGCTCCATGAGATACACATGCATGCCAAATATCAAGTTGCTATCTTCAATATTGCAAAAGTATTTATAAAATAAGCGATTTGGGCAACATATATTTGACCTCTCCCTTGAAGGATGACCTTGACCATGACCTTTCACCACTCAAAATGTGCAGCTCCATGAGATACACATGCATGCCAAATATCAAGTTGCTATCTTCAATATAGCAAAAGTATTCATATTGAGCGATTTTGGCCACATATATTTGACCTCTGACCTTGAAGGATGACCTTGACCTTGACCTTTCACCACTCAAAATGTGCAGCTTCATGAGATACACATGCATGCCAAATATGAAGTTGCTATCTTCAATATAGCAAAAGTTATTGCAAAATGTTAAAGTTAGCGCAAACAAACCAACAGACCAACAGACAGGGCAAAAACAATATGTCCCCCACTACTATAGTGGGGGACATAAAAATAAATATTTTGACCAAGATTCATGAAATCTGAAACAAAATTGTGACCTCTAGAGTGTTGACAAGGATTTTGTATAATATAATGAAAATTTGGACAATCTAAGGGCAATAATTATGGCATTAATTATGTGATTTTGCTCATTATCAAACTTGACTGAGATCTTTCAGCAACTTAAAGAATGCTTGAGAAGTGTGAATGCTAGAGTGTTTACAAACCAAATGTGGGCAGACGGACTGGGGACAAAGACCAATCCTAAAACCTCACCAGAGCAATCAGGTGAGCTAAAAAGTGTGTTTCACCGATCTGAGCCATTTTCCAACTTGTCCGAGAAATCAATAAAACCAATATATTGACTAAGTTTCTTGATGATTAGGCAAAAAATGTGACATCTATAGTGTTCGATCACAAGATTTCTCTCTAGTCACATAAGGAAAACTGCCCCACACCCCTGGCGGCCATGTTTTTTGACCGATCGAGACCATTTGCGACTCATCTGAGATATAAATAAAACCAATCTTTTCACCAAGTTTCATGATGATTGGGCAAAAAATGTGACTTCTAGAGTATTCACAAGCTTTTTTTACTATATAAATATAAGAAAACTGCCCCCCCCCCCCCCCACCGGCAGCCGTGTTATTCAACTGACCGGAACTCAACTCTCGTATCAAGGACACAAATGTTCTGACCAAATTTCATGAAAATTGGGCCAAAAATGTGACTTCTAGAGTGTTCACATGTTTTCAATCAGTGCTCCAGCTAGGCCTAAATCGAAGGGCGCCGCGCCCTGCCCTCCCGAACCTCCGCCCTGCCCCCCCCCCCCCCCCCCCCCGAACCTCCGCCATGCCCCCCTCCCCCCCCCCCCTAAAAAAAAAAAAATTTTTTTTTTTTTTTTTACATATGAATAACATATAAATTCACATGCAATAGGAAGCATTCCAGAAACACCCGCGCGCTCGTACGTGCCCTTTTGACAAAATACTGCGCGTCGAAAGTGCCCTTTTGACAAAATACTGCGCGTCGAAAGTGCCCTTTTGACCAAAAAGCCCCCCTGCCCTTTTCAAATCCTAGCTGGAGCACTGTTCAATATATACATATAGAGAAAAATGCCCCTCCCACTGGCGGCCATGTTTTTTCACCGATCTGGACCATTTTCGAACTCGTCCGAGATATCAATAAAACCAATGTTTTGACCAACTTTCATGATGATTGGGCAAAAATTGTGACTTCTAGTGTGTTAACAAGTTTTTTCTATAGCCAAATAAGGAAAACTGCCCCGCCCACTGGCGGCCATGTTTTTAAACGGACCAGAACCACTTTTGAACTCAACCAATATATCAAGATATATAAGACAAACATTTTGACAAAGTTACATGAAGATTGGGCATGAAATGTGACTTCTACAGTGTTTACAATGTTTTTCTTTTTTTTGACCAAGTGACCTTGTTTTTGACCCAGCATGACCCAGTTTCGAATTCGATCGAGATATCATTGGGACAAATGTTCTGACCAAGTTTCATGAAGATCGGACAAAAAATGTGGCCTCTAGAGTGTTTACAAGGTATCTGTATAGCCAAATAAGGAAAACTGCCCCGCCCACTGGCGGCCATGTTTTTCAACGGACCAGAACCACTTTTGAACTCAACAAACATATCATTAAGACAAACATTTTGACAAAGTTTCATTAAGATTGGCATGAAATGTGACTTCTACAGTGTTTACAAGGTTTTTATTTTTTTGACCTAGTGACCTAGTTTTTGACCCGGCATGACCCAGTTTCGAACTCGACCGAGATATCATTGGGTCAAAGCATCTGACCAAGTTTCATGAAGATCGTAAAAGAAATGTGCCCTCTAGAACGGACGGACGACGGCGGACGGACGGACGACGGACAAAGACCGGTCACAAAAGCTCACCTGACTTACTCAACTTACTTGACTGCAAGGTCAAAAGAATACATACAACACAGATTTGTCCTTTTGTTTGCGTTATAACGTCGAAATCGTTGAAAACCGGGAATTGTTTATCGGCAATATCGAGTCAAGCTCCATGTAGATTAGACGCTCAAGGTAAATACGGTTCTCGGTTCCAGGTTTTCGGTAACTCTGAGGCGCGGAACCAAAAGTTGGATAAATAGCGTAAGGTGTAGGACGGATCATCGTACACGATTGAAATAAACATTCAAACATAACGATTATATTAGTGTTTGGTGTGGACAAAAAGACAAATGTGTGTTGTTAATTGATAAACTCGTATTTGTTTATTGTACAAATGCGGATTATGTTCGGTAGCTGGGGCATTTTGATACTTTTACTCTTGTAAAAATCGGCACTGAACGTTCGGTCAGATTGGAGCCGACCTAGCATTTCTACGAGTTCGATTAGTTTTTCTTGTAGTTTATATTGGCAGTTGCATCACCCAGACACCTACTACATACACTAATTGATTGTCACACAAAGCATCGTTCATATCGTCGATTATTATATTGAGTTTGAACATTAAGAATACACATATGTAGAGCTATATTTAAAATTATAAGAAATCTAAATATCAAATGATATAATGGATACTCGCTGAATTGCATGTTCGGTGTAGCCATCTCTCACATAGGTCTCAAGAAATTCCTTGTTGTCGCGGTCGAACTGCTAACGCACACTCGATACACTTATCTTCCATCACAACGACAAGCTTCAATACATGCGAAAATCTGTTTGACGGCCCCTTAAAGCTAGTTTATAGTCAAATACCTTTTAAACCTTTTACAACTCAATCAATGTTTATATATAATGGATGTATGGGTGTAAAATGCTTGTAAAATCATTTTAAGTTGTAATTACAGATTTACGAAATCACGAATTTATTTTTTTTTTAAATACCACGAATATCATTCTAAGATAGAGAAAATAACAGAAGTATATTTAATATATTATTTTTGTCTTCTCCCCCCCCCCCTTCTGATTTGCGATTAGGGCCGTTTTGACCAACTTAAAAACTGACTTTGGGTCGTTTTGACCAGAGTGGGGCCGTTTTGACCAAATATGGGGACGTTTTGACCAACTTTAGGGTCGTTTTGACTAGGGGACGTTTTGACCTGGGGCCGTTTTGACTGTAAACCTTGGAAAGTGGTCATATTTCGTCACGTGGCATCCTTTCCCAACAAAATGGTACATAGTTTACGAAAAGCGACCGCCATTTAGGCACTTAATGGCTTAAAATTTTTGATGTATGTGTCAAGAGATACCTACCTTGTTTATATAAATTATATCAGAATTTTTTATTATTATTTTTTTATGAAAAAAGTTGTTTTATGACATATTGATAGTGTAAAAGTGACTTGGCCTCGCGCCCAATACCTGTGTTTTAGAGCTTGGTAAATGTTCAGTATTACAGTTTCCTCACAAATATCATAACTAACACGAAAATGTGCGAATCTGAAATAACTTTTTTCAATTTTGTCAATTTACCAAAACGTGAAAAGGCCCCTTCAAGGCGATTGTCTTTTAAATGGGGAACCTTCGTACATTTCCCAAACGCCACTCTGATAGACCATGGCCCATTCAGGAAAACTGTCTCCCATTTTGTGAATGATGCGGTCAGTACTATCTGATCAGACTGATGCCGTATAATATTGTGCAATCTTTGCTGGGCTCGTAAGGCACAGGATCATGTTTAACTAAAATATTCTTCGTCTTCTGGTTACTGTACTTGTTTAGAAATAACTTTTTTTAAATGCACTCTGAACCCAAAAGAGGATCTAGTGATATTTGATACATCAAATACCTCGTTTGAGATATAACATTTGTTAAAACTGAACTAATCATCATTATCCCACAGTTGAGCGTGTTTTCAAAAATATTTAGTGACTTCGTGTGGTACATTATTCCATTTAGATATGATTTATTGAGACAAGCTATTCTATCTAATATTGGTATCACACAGAGCTCCCCTCTGGCTCAAAATTTTCGGTTACCAACGTTTCCTTTTCATGTATTCTTTTGGATATTTAACGGATGGTTATGAAGAAAAAACTTGTTACCAAAAACTGTTTCCAAACGAAAATTTATACAGGCAAATTACCTTACTGGTAGCGATTGGCTAATTTCGCGAATTCGCAGTGTAAGCCTTGTCATATCTTGGTGTGGGAAGCCTATAACAGGAAAACCCCTCACATTGTATATCATCTAGCTGATTAATGATTTTGTATCACTGAATAATATATCTTCTTCCACGTGTAGATGCACAAGAGCTTTGAATAATTGTACCTATGAATCTTTATCCAGAAATGCGAAGGACCTGCCAAGAATACTGTAAGATTTGTATAACTTACTGAGGACATGCTTATTAAATTTCAGAAGAAATGGAAGATGACACCGAGGTCATACTTCTCATTTACAGCATTTATATTGTTAACATTCATGTTATATTATTCATTGTCGTTTCACCTTCAGTAGTGCACCCCCTTGCATTTCTCCACATTTCAAATAGTGTTGCTCAGTTACTAATGGCGTTTAGACTTTACACGTATCAGTGGTATTAAAGCGAGATTATACGATTTTGTCAAATATTAATGAATTTATATAAAATGTGTAAAAAAAACTTATTATATATATATATATTTCAATATAAAATAGAATAAAAGTTCAGAAGAACATGTGTCGAAAAATGCGAAATAAGCCAGATATTTAATTCTGAAATCGAAAACGGCTGTACAGTCGAATTCACCAGCATGTACATCATGCATGTACGATGTGATTCTTAACTTAGTTTAACGGTTCATTTTAAATTCCTGCAACGATATATTTTCAAACGACACACGAACACTAACTCTGGTCCTAATAAAAAGACGAATGCTTAGGTTATTGTTGGAAAATATGTTCGTCACAATCGGCTCGGGGCGCTAATTAATCTTTGCTGCATTTTATGAAATTCGTCTTTAATGTATAATTTTTCTTGCCTATGTTGTGTTATTGTAACATATTTTATCAATATATTACAATTTAACACATATAAAAAATCGTATAATCTCGCTTTAAAGACCTTTGTGTCGTCTATGAAAATCTTAATGAAGCTATTCATACGCCTGGATGATTGGTTGATATATAAAATGAACAATATCGGTATCAAAACACCTTGTGGAATGCCAGATATAAAATCTATACAGTTAGATGTTTTACCTCTTATAAAAACGTATTGTTGTCTGTCACTAAACAAGTCCTTAAAGGGACCTTTTCACAGATTTTGGCCTGTATTGAAGTTTGCGAATCTGAAACATTGTTTTTATTTTGACAATTTACAAAAACGTGAAAAAGGCCAATTTAACTGCCAGAGTTAAGCAATACTGCAGATAAACTTGACTTACAATTATGTTATAAATTTAAAACTGCTAGACCGCCGGAAACCAAACCCTTTGCGATTGTTCCATTCATTGGTAAAACATGTTCATAAGATAAAATATGACTAGAACTTGTAGCATCATGTATGTTTTCCATCTGAGGTTGATGTAGTCATTCTTAAAGAATGTAGGTAAAAATGCCAGAGGTAAAATTGCCATAGGTAAAATTGCCAGAGGTAAAAATGCCAGAAGTAAAGTGGTAAAAATGCCAGAGGTAAAAATGCCATAGGTAACAAGATGTGTTTGTGAAACACAATGTCCCCCTATATGACGTTTGACCTTGAAAGATGACCTTGACCTTGACCCTTCACCACTCAAAATGTGCAGCTCCATGAGATACACATGCATTTCAAATATAAAATTGCTAGCTTCAATATTGCAGAAGTGACATTACATGAGCAATTTTGACCCATATATTTAACCTTGAATGATGACCTTGACCTTTCACAACTCAAAATGTGCAGCTCCATGAGATACACATGCATGCCAAATATCAAGTTGCTATCTTCAATATTGCAAAAGTATTCATAAAATAAGCGATTTTGGCCATATATATTTGACCTCTTACCTTGAAGGATGACCTTGACCTTTCACCACTCAAAATGTGCAGCTCCATGAGATACACATGCATGCCAAATATCAAGTTGCTATCTTCAATATTGCAAAGGTATTCATAAAATAAGCGATTTGGGCCACATATATTTGACCTCTGACCTTGAAGGATGACCTTGACCTTTCACCAGTCAAAATGTGCAGCTCCATGAGATACACATGCATGCCAAATATCAAGTTGCTATCTTCAATATTGCAAAAGTATTCATAAGATGAGCAATTTTGGCCACATATATTTGACCTCTGACCTTGGAGGATGACCTTGACCTTGACCTTTCACCACTCAAAATGTGCAGCTTCATGAGATACACATGCATGCCAAATATGAAGTTGCTATCTTCAATATAGCAAAAGTTATTGCAAAATGTTAAAGTTGGTGCAAACCAACCAACAGACCAACCAATAGACCAACCAACAGACCAACCAACCAACAGACAGGGCAAAAACAATATGTCCCCCACTACTATAGTGGGGGACATAAAAATGCCAGATGTTATTTAGTAAAATAGAGTTTTGAGCAAATTTTTTTCAAGATATTGAGTATTGTAGGAATTACATTCATTGCTTATGTTACAGAAACATTTTTTAATTGAACATGTTATAATCCTTTTAAAAGCTGTTTGATCTTTATTGTTGGAATTGAATCTTTTGATTTTTGGGAATAATAAATTATAAGAGCAATGTGACAAACAAGCAGGGTTTTGATGGTGATTATGTTTACATTTATTATTAAATGAGACCAGAAAATATGTATTGATACGTCTAGCTTATTTCTGTATAAAGCATTTAAACTTAGAGCCGATAATATATAGATTTATTAGAGAGTTAATTTTTTCCCACCAATGAAATTTTGTACATAATATTTAACTGCATATCACTTTTGGTACTATTACCTATATTGTTAGCTGAAAGTTAATACCATTTATCAAGACATTGAGGGGTATGCAAATAAGTTATTGACTCTAATTATCTAATATATCCAATATTAATTATCCTATTGCTCAACAAACATAATGAATAAATTACGAAAAAAACACTAAATTACAATCTAAATTTAGAATAAAGATAGCATGTTCAATTAGTAAAAAAATGTAATAAGTAACATAAACATAGAATGTTATTCCATCAATACCGGTTTTCAATATCCTTAAAAATATTGCTCAAAACCTTATTTTACTATATAGCATCTGGCATTTTTACCTATGTCATTTTCACCTCTGGCATTTTTATCACTTTACTTCTGGCATTTTTACCTCTGGCATTTTTACTGCACACCATTCTGAAATGCTCTGAGCTTTTATAAGTACATACATACTGCTCCCAGCAACTTGGAGTTGGATTATTGCAACTAGAGGTTACAATACACTAAATACTTTTGGTGTTCAATGCTATACCCTCTTAAAACAAAATCTTCATTTATTTGAAGACACAATTCTCTGTACGGGCACTTGCCATGACTTTATTTTTGAATATTTCTGTGTTCATGTGGTAGGGAAAACATTGTTGTATACTACAAATTTCCTGTTTTGCTTTTAGGTTGGAGACTACATAAGACTTTGACAGTTGGCGGGAAACCATCATCAACTGGAGAGATGCCGGTAAAAACATGGCCATAAAACAGTGACCGCTGATTCGCATCGAGTTCTTTCTTATATATTGGATGTTTTTTATTGTTTAAATCATTGCGGCTTGGAATGCTCTTTAAGAAAAGGTATGGTTATGGGGGTGTCAACGCTCAAAAATTTGACTTTATTTTTTGTTAAAGATATTGCTTTTACATTGAATTTGTGCAGGAAATCTTTTGGTATGTTGTGACCTAGAGGTTGATGAGAATAAGGCGAAACATAAAAGATGCTTGTGGTCAACAAGCTACATTCTAGGATAAACGTCCTTGGCATAAATAATGTAAATGACTTGTGAATCAATGAATTTAGTTTTAAATTTACAACTTTACTTCTTACCTGTAAATATAACATCAACTTCATGACTTTATATAATGAGCAATTTGTTTACATTTTGTTTGCGATTCTGATAACATAACAATTTAACAACAACGCTTGAAAGGACACATATAACTAAATTTGTGTATTTTAATGAAGAGGTTTCATAGAATATAATGGTCCGTTTAAAAAGAATGTTTCTTAAAGAGTACTGTGTACTTGAATACATATAAACAGTTTAAACCATCAAAATTAAAACATTGTTTAGAGCATAAACGTGTGATAAGCTCCTGCCAAACATCACCAAGTACAGAAGAACAAAACTTCTCGTAGTAGATATCTCTATATAGCTTAACGGTGGCCACTTCATACACAAGTAAACGTGAGAGCATTTGTAACTTTTCTTATATTTTATATAAATCAGTAGATCTAATATTTTTTAACACAATTCAACTTTTTATATATGTTTCATATTCGAAAATCTTAAATGTAATAAAACCGAAACCTTTATAGCAAGAATCCATATACACGTATTAAACAGATTAATTGGGTTTGCAAGAATTATAATGCTAACAAGACATGTAATTAAATTTCGAATTATAACACTAATATTATTAGAATTAATAAGAGTAGAACACACAACTCAAATCACTACATAAAAGTTAATACTCCTAACATAAAATTATATACGGGTGCATTAATTTATAAGTTAATTAATGGAACATGTGTATAATTAACTTCCAATTTATTATACACCATAATTATTTATCTACACACAAAATCAACTTAAAACATCGTATTGTGCATGATCCCGATGTTTTAATAAAATGTGTCTGTTTATGGCGAATCTTTATATGAGTCGTGTTCTGAGAAAACTGGGCATAATGCATGTGCGTAAAGTGTCGTCCCAGATTAGCATGTGCAGTCCGCACAGGCTAATCAGGGACGACACTTTCCGCTTTGTGGTATTTTTAGTTACAAGGAAGTCCCTCCTTACCGAAAATCAAGTTTAGGCGGAGAGTGTCTTCCCTGATTAGCCTGTGCAGACTGCACAGGCTAATCTGGGATGACACTTTACGCACATGCATTAACCCCAGTTTTCTCAGAACAATGCTCATATATTGAAGCATATAGGTTCGAAAGACGCACGCATCTGCTTATTTCACATATTGTTGTTAGCTGATTTTACATTTACAACGAAAACTTTATTTCGACAAAGTTTTGGTTGAATTCTCTCAAACTAACAAAGACCTGTTATGAATTATTTATTCTGGTCTCCAGTTTTCCATCAGCCATTCAGAAAAGCCATGAAAGGTCAAAACCAGGGTTTAGACAGCTACGCAGAACAATAATATTTTAATGGACCATCATAACGTGGAGTTAATGAATTTGATTAAGGAGTACGTATAACATCTTACGCTTTAGATAGTTTACATGCAAGTCATCAATTTAGAACAGTTCTACGTTATTATCAGGCTTTCAATATGTAAGGCATATTTCACTTGTTAGTGAGCACGTTATCACTTCGTCCCGCTATTTATCACCCATCTGCCTTTCAATGTGATAATACATTTCTGTACTAAAACAATATCAGTGTTGACCTCAAGAACGACAGTGTTTAGCCGTTAAAATATCTCATGCCATGTGTTTTCACGAGATAAGCCCATCGGGCTGGTGCTTAAAAGCCCTGAGTTTGTGAGCTTTGTTCGACAGTTGACATTCTCGGACTGGAAATACAAGCAATGTTCGCGCTGCTGATCCTCGTCGTGGTGCCAGTCTGCTTGGCTCAGTGTAAATAACATTTGTTCTTTTTAGAAGTAGAAGTACTAGTGGTAGGAGTAGCGTTAGTATAAGTAGTAGTAGAAGTATTACAAGAAATATTATAATTATTATTATCATTATTAGTAGTAGTATTTGAAGAATTAGTAGTTATAGTTGCGGCACTTATACAACAATTTATTTGTGTAAGTGTTATATTATCAGTATCATCGTCTTCATCATCATCAACAACAACAACAATTAACATTATCAACTTTATCATCATCGTCGTCGTCGTCGTCATCACAAGTATGCTAGTAATACAATTAGTTTCTTCCACTTTTGACATGCACTATGTACGCTACTTTTCAAAACCATAATTTTAATAAATTTCAGTAATACCATTTCGTTCTCGTTTCAGTCGACCCGAATGCCCTGAACCAGAATTTTGGAAAAGACGGGTTCGGAGGTCAGACTGCCAACAGCACGGGCGCATTCGATCCTAACAAAGCCAACGCCGGCTTCGGCTCAGGGTTTGAATCGGGCTCCGGCTTCAATACCGGTGGAGATGGGTAAACACTCGTTTTAACCCATTTATGCCTAGCGTCTAGAAAAAAGGCCTTGGCAAACAGCGTAGACCCAGATGAGACGCCGCATGATGCCAGATACGCCTGTGGGTCTGCGCTGTTTTCTTAAGGAATTTCTGTAAGAAATATTCTAAATATAGAAATAAATGTACTAGACATCCCTAATTTTGGAAATGAATTGATCCAATTTAGAAGGATGGGAGAGTCCACTAGGCATTATGTGTTAATAACATTTCAACGTGTTTGTGACTCTTAATTGACACGACTAACATTTTATTTTGTTTGTACAAACGGCGCTTAAGCGCTTGGAGAACTCGATGGATTCGAAAAGTAATGTGAAAGTGTTACTCGAATACGATTGTTAAATTCTTTCGAATGGTTATGGCGTGTTGGCGGATTTGAATGGTCGCCGAATCGAAACCACGGCATTATAACAAATGGGCTACAGCTGTCATAATTGTATGGACGCCCGTTTTGACATTTCGGTTCTCTCACCAGAGCGTTATGGCTGAAATCATGATGATGTCGATAAAGCTCAACATGACATCCGTGCGTAACCAAAATGGTTTAACCATTCGTCTGCTGAATGAGCTCGTTTTTTGTTGTTGCTTTGTTGTTGTTGTTTTTGTAGAAATTTAATGAGATGTTATCGTTAATTCTTGCAGTGGCTTCGGTGGTTCCGGAACCGGATCTACTTCAGGATCTACATCAGGATCTGGAAGCGGAAGTGGGTCGGGAACGTTCGACCCTAATCAGTTCATAAGCGGTGGTGGAACTTCCGGTACATTTGACCCGAACGCACTCAACAACTTTGGCGGATCCAATAGCACCCTTTTTGGACGTCGTTGATAATTTAAACATCACATCGTGTCTTCAATTAAGAATAAATGAATAAATAAAACATCTTAACTTTGTTTCTTTTACTTTGCTATTGCATTACTGAGTATCCGCATTATAATTAACGGTGTAACATGACATAGCAGATGTCCCGTATGACCAAACCAGAACAACAGGGATGTGTCATTGATTATTTGTTTTGCAAATAAAATAGTTCGCTGAATTAAGGCGATATGTTTTAAATAAATATTTTTATTATAAACTTAAGTCAATATTCTGACTCAACTGCACAGAAATTATTCCCGTATTATGATACTCGCTAGTTTTCGAATTCCTTATTACCATACTAGCCGGACTACTTTTAAAGACGCCACTTTGAATGCAGAAAATTATAAGAGCATTCTTGGTTAATTATGAAAGCTTAAACTCTTTTTTTTTAACTTAAATGATTCAAAGTTGTATATAATAAAAGGAATATTACGCTAGTCAATTGTTCCATGTGTTTGTATCAGTCTCGATCGTGGCTTGCGCTATTTTGTAACACACTCGAGGATACGTTATCACACAAGCCACTCGACTGATACAAACACATGGGCGACTCGACTGATACAAACACATGGAACAATGGACTAGCGTAATATTCCGTAGGTACCAGTAATGTTGCTAAAACATGGAATGTAACATAGCATGAGATAACGTAAAGTATTTGTAAATACCAAAGGGTTTGTGCATTGAGATGTTAATAAGGTCATTTCGCTATTAGTTTAAACCTATTTATTTTAGCTCGATTGCATCGTAAGCCTCTGGCTTATTGGAACGCTCTCGAGTCCGTTTCCTGTGCCTAAAACCAGTAGTTGGTGTCTTTGGAGGAGATTTAAAGAACGCTCCCACAGTGTTGATCGAACCCATGACCTCCCGGTCGCTAGGCGGACACCATATCCATTACACCACGGCGACCTGTAATTTCGCATTTGTATGGAACCGGAGTGTGTCCCAGCAATTAATACTATTTTCTAGACCTAAACATTCATGTTTACAATTATAGTAGATATTTAGTCGTAAGTCCTAATTGAAATTCGTCTTGGTGTGTACGTATGATGTATGGGTATAGAGATGTGGCTGAGACGGTGAAATGCAGAAAGGAAACACTTCATGTCCGGTATGGTGACAACTGATAACAACCAAAACTATGATGGAACTAAGGCTGCCTAGATAAGAAGCTAAACTGACATCCTTATATTAACAGCATTTTCGAATCGGACACAACAGTTCCTAGCTTTTGGTACCATTTATTTTACTTTAACCCATTTATGCCTAGTGCCCTGAAAAAAGGACTTTGCAAACAGTGTAGACCCAGATGAGACGCCGCATGATGCGGCGTCTCATCTGGGTCTGCGCTATTTGCTTAAAGAAATTTCTGTAAGTAATATTCTAAATATAGAAATAAATATACTAGACATCCCTAATTTTTGAAAAAAATTGATCCAATTTTGAAGGATGGGAGAGTCCACTAGGCATAAATGAGTTAAATGATTATGGTATCATCCGAGGATTGCGGGTCCGATGCCTGATCACACAACTTTTGTGTGGATTGTTCGTGAAATTATATCTGCTGACATTATCTTTTACCTGAGATTCAAGTAGAGTACTTGTCAGTTACTGGCATATGAATGTGCACTTAGTACTGGTAGACCAGCTTACACAGAAAAAAATTAACGACTGCAATAGTGTAAGAAAAAGGTGAAAATCCAGCTGACAGTATAGAGTCTTGCTGAGTCTTTGTGTGGGTGTCTGTGTGTTTAACAATTCAATATACATTAAGATCATGATGTATTATTTCAATTGGTTGAATAATTTACTAGAGCATCGTCCGAGTTATTTGAGTAAATCGTTGGTAAATTTCGGTAATTAATCAGCTTGTCCAGGGCACCCTTTTGTAAAAACATGCTACTCAAACAGCATAAACATTTCAGTTCATGTAAAATTTCGCAAAACCCGACCATTTGTTTAGGCACGTGACGACAATTGATTGAAATACTTTCGTGCTTCGTGAGTCGGTGTCGTATCGTATCGATCATCGTATGTCAATAATAATGCAAATTGTCATGTGCATTGTAATGTTTGTCCGTTGAATACCAATACGGTTAATCACACGACAATAAGCAACCACACTCGACGGCAGTCAACAGCACTCATTTTTTATGCAAAATGTTTGGCCAAAACCTAGATCTACAATAAGCCATGTTCATATGCCTTGCGTCGTGCTCTGTGTCGCGTTAATTTTCATGTGTCGACATGATTGGGCGACAGTTGACTTTGGGTTGTCACTTACCTTGTTCCATATTAAATGGGTTCTTCAAACTGAAGTAAAATATGCTTAAAATTAGAATCGAGTTTTATATGTGTTGCTTTCTAACTCATTTATAAATCAGGCATACAATCAAATCCAAGACGCCCAGATGATTGATATAACGCGGTACGCACCATTGCATTTTAGTCAATATAAAACAATTATATGAGCCGCGCTCTGTGAAAATGGGGTTTAATGCATGCGCGAACAGGGACGACACTTTCCGCCAAAACTAGATTTGTGCTAAGAAGAGACTTTCTTTAAACGAAAAATATCATAAAGAGGAAGGTGTCGTCCCAGATCAGCCTGTGCGGACTTCACAGGCTAATCTGGGACGACACTTTACGCACATGCATTAAGCCCCTTTTTCACAGAGCACGGCACATATCTTTGTTTGGTAACATATTGTTGTGAGTAATTTGTACTAGATCTAAACGAATTTTTGAAATTATGTATTATAAACTATAACATTAGATTCTAGGATGTAAAATTCTACTACAATACGTCTATTCAGAATAATTGTTATATATTAGGTTGGCGCTATGACCGACTTATGGGCGAATTTATCAACTTTGAAAGGAACAAGGAACGTTCGAACTAACAAACGAATGATTATTATTATTCCATCTGTTATGTACAAAAATAAAAGTGAATATGCAATACCTCCCCATGCACTATGCGACTCACAGATAGAATTTGGTAAGGGGCACATTTCAGTAGACCGTAATTAATTTCATACTGCGGGATATTGCAAAACATTTTACTAGTACGCATTTATTCCTATTCTATTTTTTAAGTTGTTTCATTAGCTTATCTATTGCATGGAATGTTAAACGGTTTAATTGACAAACTAACTAAATGAGTTGGAAGCTTTAGTATGGTGTAGCCAAATATTACCTTTTATTTATTATCGTTGAGTCTTTTAATTTGTAAGAAACGTTTTCATTTGTCAATTATTGACAGGTTAACGTAAACATGGCCGGTAAATGAAACTCTGGCAAAATGTTGAGAAAGAAATATAGGATTTTATTTTTAATTTGCAGCATTTGGATAGTAGGAATCCTTTACTTTGTATTAAAATCTTCGTCAGAAAAGGTGATTATATACGATATAATATGCGATCCTTTAAATTCTTGAACGGGATGTATTTGGCATATGTTGTTTCCCACGAATGCGGAAAGGAAGCGACAGCCGACAGGGATTGGGATTCTGTCGACGTATCACACGTTTTGAGTTGGGTTTAATTTCTTATCGAGCAAATGCTTCAATTAATGGCGAATCAGAAGCATTTATTTCAAAGAATAGTTCTGGTTAAAAACTACAAAAAATACCATAAAAACATAATGCAGTAACAGTTTCTTGACATTTTGACATTTGTTAATGCCAGTAATCCTCTGATTACGTGTATCGAGCGAATAAGGAAACAAGTGAAATTATTTATATATTAATGCAAACAAAGCAGCAATAAACAATTTACCTTCAAAGATTAATTTTATTCCCATAAAATCCATGTCAAAATTCTTTATTTACAATGTATTTAGCCACACAAAGCCAATAGTTTCTGACACACCCCAGTGCTTCCCACAGGCCATTTAAATGTCCCTGGCCTGGGCTATTGAATGTCAAAATCAGAGTCCGCGTTTGCCTGAACTTTTCCGATCAGTGTATTTTCGCAGTTTCTGCAACTAGGCTACTAGCCTTTCTAATGATCAAAGCGATAATACTTCGCCGAAACTTTTGAAAAACGATTTACAATCCTCTGTCAATAACATGTACCACTTTACCCAACTAAAGCCCTTTACCCAACTAAAGCTGCCTTAAGGTGAAACGTTTTGGACAATCAATATTAACCAATGAGAGCGACAGCACTTGAGGCATGCAATACCTGTAGTTTAATCATGCAGACAACTCGTGATGTACAAGTAACTGGCACAGAAATCTTGGCCAGTTAATTAGAAGAATAATGATGGTAACTTGCTAAAATCCTTGTGGAAATTGCGCATTTCATGCATTATACTGTCAAAACATTTTTTTGACTTGTTAAGCGTTTTAACAAATTATCGTTGAATTCATTACGCAGCTTTGAATGTTTTGTTGAAATCTCCAATGAGCATTAGTAAATTTGGAATCCAAAATCCACTCCAGAATGTTAATGTTAACGCACTTGTAATCCAAAACACTCTTCTGAATGTAAATGTTACTACGACGTTGACAAATTCTAGCTTAAAAAAACAATGCTTATTTATTTCCTATTGATTCTTTGTCTCAATAGAAACTAAGAAAGGACGCGAACATTATGCAGCATGTACAACGTCGTGTCATTTGCATGGAAAGCTTGGGTGTATTGATTTACGCATGTTTAGTGGGAGTATTTCATCAAATCTTTAAATAGCCACTTATGCCGAAATCCATTTTATACTTTAGAAAAAAATGTGTTTATGAAATTCTTTCAAACTTTTATTGTCAATGTTTACCAGAGTTTGTTTAAAAAAAAATATACAGGATTATCGGGTAATGAATAGAAACTAAAAAAAGTAGTAAGTATTCACTATCAGGTTGATACGGATTTATTTATAACAATTTATAAACATATCTTCATCAATTACTTTATATTTGTTGTTTTAAGAGTCATAGCGCACCAAATGACGTAATTGACCTCTAAAAATGTAAACAAAGTACGGAGGGGACAGTCCTCCCCACCCCATGGGCCCCAGGGCGTCTGAAAAAATTCCTGTGGAAAGCACTGCATCCCGATAACATCCACTACACGCGTTGTTTACCTGGTATTGAGATATCACATCCCAAAAGGGAGAGCACTCGATTTAAAAAAGGCAATAGGCCAACAAAACTTAAAAAATTTGATTCACCTAACATATTTATACAAACAGAAACAGTAATTAAACTTTTTTTATAACTTTTAAGTATAATGAAACTAATTTATGTTGTATTGGTCAATCTTCTTTTGAGCAACATGGACACATAAAAGTGCTAAAGAATTGCAAAAACACAAACATTTGCCATTTGTTGAAATAAAAAAAAAATGTATGTGGAAGTTAAAGGAAGAGGACCAAAGAATTGAATGGAATAGGGATAAGTTTTTATGCCCCCAGTAGGGTGGCATATAGCATTTGAACTGTCTGTCCGTCCGTCGTCCGTCCGAAAACTTTAACATTGGCCATAACTTTTGCAATATTGAAGATAGCAACTTGATATTTGGCATGCACGTGTATCTCATGGAGCTGCTCATTTTGAGTTGTGAAAGGTCAAGGTCATCCTTCAAGGTCAAACATAAAAAAACATATCAAAGGGAAGTAATAAGCTTTAAAGGGAGATAATTTATATTTATCATTTTGCAGGTACAGATCATTTTTACAATGGAAGTAATATTTTTTAAAGGGATATAATAAAAAACAATAATAAATCAATCAAAGCGGCGCAGTTGGAGGAATTGTATTTCTGACAAACACATCTCTTGTTATTATTTCAGTTGGAGTAAGATTTTGAAGTGCAATTATATTTGATTTTCGCTCATTTTAGTCGTGTCTGTATTTATTTTCAAGTGCAGTAATGTTAATGAAACAAAATAAGAAGATTGCATGGGTGTGATCAGAGCTCCAGATAAAAATTTAGTCAAATTCTTATTTACTCCCTATTATAAAAATTAATTCTTATTTCACCCCCTATTTATAAAATTAATTCTTAACAATATATTACCAAATAATTTTTTATTCATTGTTTTTCACACATCAACAATTCAACATTTTGGTTTATACTCTTGGAAAAGCCTGGCTTTCGTTCTCCGTTTCTTGCTTTCCCATAATCGGACAGCTTTTTCTGGTCTGAACCTGAATGTTTTTTTAGTGCTTTAGATTCACAGTCATTTACGCAAGAGCTTATAAGTTGATCAATTATTGATGAAACCATGCTTTGGGTATTTGAATCTAATTGAAAGAATGCGTGCAGCGTGGACTTTAGACACTGAAATGGCTTTTTTTGCCTTTCACCCTTCGATACACCGCTTCGGTCGGCCATTTTTATGTCCCCCACTATAGTAGTGGGGGACATATTGTTTTTGCCCTGTCTGTTGGTTGGTTGGTTGGTTTGCGCCAACTTTGACATTTTGCAATAACTTTTGCTATATTGAATATAGCAACTTGATATTTGGCATGCATGTGTATCTCATGGAGCTGCACATTTTGAGTGGTGAAAGGTCAAGGTCATCCTTCAAGGTCAGAGGTCAAATATATGTGGCCAAAATCCCTCATTTTATGAATACTTTTGCAATATTGAAGATATCAATTTGATATTTGGCATGCATGTGTATCTCATGGAGCTGCACATTTTGAGTGGTGAAAAGTCAAGGTCAAGGTGATCCTTTAAGGTCAGAGGTCAAATATATGTGGCCCAAATCGCTTATTTTATGAATACTTTTGAAATATTGAAGATAGCAATTTGATATTTGGCATGCATGTATATCTCATGGAGCTGCACAATTTGAGTGGTGAAATGTCAAGGTCAAGGTCATCCTTCAAGGTCAGAGGTCAAATATATGTGGCCCAAATCGCTTATTTTATGAATACTTTTGCAATATTGAAGATAGCAATTTGATATTTGGCATGCATGTGTATCTCATGGAGCTGCACATTTTGAGTGGTGAAAGGTCAAGGTCAATGTCATCCTTCAAGGTCAAATATATGGGTCAAAATTGCTCATGTAATGTCACTTCTGCAATATTGAAGCTAGCAATTTTATATTTGAAATGCATGTGTATCTCATGGAGCTGCACATTTTGAGTGGTGAAGGGTCAAGGTCAAGGTCATCCTTCAAGGTCAAACATCATATAGGGGGACATTGTGTTTCACAAACGCATCTTGTCTTTATGTAAAACGCTCACTGACACTTTGGCTTAGGTCATAATGGCCTCTTGTTCACCGTTAAAGTCATATCAAAAACTATATTGAACATTTAATTTTAATGACATATTGAATAGGTAAACAGTATATTACTTGTGTATAAAAATTACGATAAGTGTAATTAAAAAGGTACAATAAACAGTAATGACTCGCCTGCAATACTAGGAGAACAGAATCGAGACTGTTTGGCCTTTTGACGGTTCTTTGGTGTGGCTCCTCCTCACAGCAAACGCTTGAGTGACGTTGACTTAAAGTTGTAGTTTTAATTGAGAGCCTAGACGAGTCAGAACCAGGATGAAATGTTTACCGTATATAATTTGCTACTGGAAGTTTTACGCACTTTCGAAAATTTAGAATTCGTGTTTTATTTTTTCAATGCGTAACTTTACGCAAATATTTAAAATCTAAATCGTTATTTAAGAAATTTAATTCGTGTTTACGCCTTTACACATGTTATCTGGAGCACTGCGTGTAATGTCATCACAAGTGCGGCATTCTTAATTTAAACAAAGTGATCGAAATCATGAGACCCTCAATATAAGGGAATTGTACGATATGCCTTCCAAAAATTCAATCACCCGTTGTTTTATATTTTTGAATGATCAATATTTTTACAGTTGACATGTGAGGACAAATTTTACACGTGCTGTACTCTGTGAGTGTCTAGGTTATTTTTTCTCTGATTTTGTTTTTTCACATTATAACATATTAACATTATTAGTAACATTATGAGGTGATTTTTATATAAATTTAGGGGTAATTTAGGGGGTAAATACATAACTTTGACCCATTTATGCCTAGCATCTAGAAAAAAGTCCTGGCAAACAGCGTAGATCCAAATGAGACGCCACATGATGCGGTGTCTCATCAGGGTCTGCGCTGTTTGCTTAAAGGAATTTCTGTAAGAAATATTCTTAATATAGAAATAAATATACTAGACATCCCTAAGTTTGGAAATAAATTTATCCAATTTAGGAGGATGGGAGAGTCCACTAGGCATAAATGGGTTAAAGGCAATCGGAATGGGAGGCATTGTGAACCCATATATTTCCATGAAAACACTGTGATCATGCACGTGGCTTTCTTAGAAGTATCTCACGTTTAATAAATTGTACATGGTGCCTTCAAGTTTTGCTACAAGCATTGTCTGCCTTGAAGGTTGTCTTCAGTTATTTTGTTGTTATGTGACTGGTGTATCCATTTAAAATTAACATTTTATTAATACTAATCATGGTAGAAAACATTTTGATTTTTAGGAAGATAATGCAGAACTTAGATACCAAAGACATGTTGTTATGCCAGCTGAGATTGAATTGGACCAAGATCAAAACAAATTCATTTCAAACAAAGAACCCACGTATGCTATACCGAAGAAGCCAGAGCCTGAAAGAAACTTGCATATAGAACCTGTTGATCCACACAGACCATTGCCAGATTTACCTTTTGTCAAAGAACATCCGAAGCAAAGTGCTCACGCTGTAAATCAGAATGCTTTATTTGATGGTCCTGATGATGTTCCATGGGAACAATTTGAGGAGAGCGTTTATATTAGTAAAAATGCACTGCAACCTGGTGAAGACTTTTACAACAGAAATAAATTTAACCAAAAAGCCAGTGATGACACCAAGTCCAACAGAGATGTTCCAGACACTAGAAACGCATTGTAAGTAAAGTTTAACAAACTTGTTTTCTTAATTTAGAGATACAAATTATTGCTGGTTAACTCAACATGATGATTGTATGTAGTTTGCAATGTTTACAGGGTTTTAAATAAACATTTTTAAAAACTATTCTTTATAAACTTGAAGCTGGACTGGAGGCTAATATTAATAAGTAAAAATTTGCCTTCAGATGGATGACTTACAAGATAAATTTTCAGAAAACAGGTCCTACTTCTAAAATTGAAAAAGATTGAATACGTCAGATATTTATTATAATAAAAAATCAGTATGTCTGTCCGACAGCTGTTAGAAAACTGATTCCTTTAGGAGACTTTAGCTAACTTATATCAGAGAAATTAAATAAAGACTCTTCTTTTTTTCACTTCTAATTATTTTTTATGTTCATGTTAAATTTTTCTAAATAAATCCAAAATGTGGTAACAGTCTGACGTCACAATGCTCGTCATCTGTGACAACCTCCTTAAATAAAGTCGCTTTAATTACACTTTCAAATAAAAATAGCTATGGGTCATGAAGACATGCTGCACACAGACAATGTCATAGGTTTTAACAAACAGTAATATCTTTAAAACTTAATAAGCGCTTCCAGTTAGTAGACGTCCAGGCATAATTAACACCCAAAAACGGCAATCGTACGTCCATTCTACATCTGAAGGAAGTTCGTTGTCTAATACACAGCACGTATAAATCTCAACACTTATCATTCAATCCTGTAACTCGGCCTACAAGCTGCTGTATGGCATGAATTTCTCAGCAAGTGGCCAATATTGATTTTTCCAGCTGTCAATCAAATTCTTGTTGGTAATCACATGAGCCAATCAACATTCAGACAGCCCTATATAGGCCCATCCCATGCCAAGGTGTAAACAAGTAGCGGATCCGTGGTCCAGTGGGAACACACTGGCTTCACAATCCAGAGATCGCTGGTTCGATCCCCCGCTGCACCTAACCTACTAACTCGTCTTTGGCATGAGATGTTAAACCGAGGTGCAGTGTACTAGGTGCCATACACCGGGCACTAAAAGACCCAAGGTCACCTCTGGAACGGGGTGTTTCCTGTATCTTGCACTATCCCCCGTAACCAACTAACACGTCTTTCTGGGGGCGATGGCCATATGGGAGACAATCCCGGTGCACTCGATAAAAAATAATGAAGAAGAAAGAAAGGTGTATACAATTCAGGTCGGGCTACAAAGACCTCGTGAAGAGGCCAGTAGGACCTGTAAATAAACTCTGATACACACACAAGGTGTATACAATAACTGCACACATCACAGATCAATACTGACCTATCTAAACAACTGCAGTGAAAAAGTGTCTACATTTTTTTAACCAAAAGAAAAGATCTGACTGAATGTCTCTGAGAAAAAAAAAATTGTATTTAGCAATAAATATTAAAGCCCACGCTTTCCTCGAGTAAGAATTACGTGATTGTGTACATAAAGTCTAATTTTGCATGCTTTTAATCTGAAAGTACAAAGGGTTTACATGAAAAATGTTCATTTGTGGCTTGATTTTTTTAACTTTGCATGTATAATAAAACCTGGAGATGCTTTTAGGATAATACGTTTACTTATGCGAATTGAAAATACATTGAATAATGATTTTGTTATAACGATGTATTTGCCATGTGATTCATGCATGTTCAATAAGAATTCCCCAATCCCACAATTTACTTTGTAAATGCTCATGCTTTAAATAGCGGACGTCTGTGTTGATGCAATTCTTAAACACATTCATCGTCAATATAGGTCATATTTTGGGTTTGAAAATACAACTCGTAATTACACACAGATTATAGGGCAATGGATAGAGTTGGAACATGTATGCATCAAGCAATCAACACATTGGGTAGGGTTTATTAAAATACTGAAATAAAAATGGGACTTCCAACCTTACATGTATGACTTGATCGTCCAAAATTTAAGGCTTGGAGGTCAGGACTTCAAACTTTTGAAAGCTAGTGGAAGTGCTGCTTAACACTTATATTGGAATGGAAACACATATGCCAACAATGTTATCAGAACTTAATAAGTTTTTAACATGGAAATGAAACAAATTGGATTTTTTTACAATTCAATTGATAACTCCAGAAATTGATAACTCCCAGATTACCGCCCCTGAATACTCGCATGCACCTCCATTACGGTACCAAATAATACAGTGAACTATGTAGATACCTGTGCAATAAAATGACGTAAAGCGATTATATTTAATATATTTGAAGATTTAAATAGTTTCTGTTATCGATTTGATCATCACATAATAGTTCGTCTTTTTTAAATAAATATTTTTATCAGTTATTTGGTGGTTAATAGAAATAAGAGTCATACAACTCAGCATGAACTAGGCCCACATTGTCATTTTTCATGTTATTTGAAGGTGACACATGGTTTTCATCTTAATAACGGCATCTACAGACATGCAGAATGTGGTGTCACAAAAATACCAACTAAAACTTTTAATCCACCTGTGGGACATCGTCTCCCACTGAGGGAATGCTTTTTTGCCTCGATCGCATACAGAGTTTTTCAAGACCATTATCCTGCTTGAATTGACAATCCTTAATTAGCGATGAAAAACATCAACTATTTTGTTTGAATTTTAAGTGTTTATTTTAAATCTAAACTTTAAAGTGAAAATTTCACAAAGAACTTACTGTAATACGTCTATGGAATGTATAGCACATTATTTGAACTATTTAAGTTTACTTACGGCTCCATATGTGTTATGTGGAGCATTTATATCGTAAATTAATACTTTATTAAGAACATAAAATAAAGCAAGAAATCAGTTAAGTAAATGTTGAGAATTGCACAAAAACAGTTTTTTAGGCTATAGACTTTGATTTTACAAGTAAAATACTATTTAAATAATAAAATAAAAATGCAGTTAAAGGCAAAAGCAGATAAACACTTTTTAATAAAAAAAGCTTTTCCATGTTCTGACATCGTACACATTTTTTGCTAATTAATATCTCCTGTACTACACGTAGTTCATTTAATATCACATAATTCATTTCAGGCTGAAAATTTCGGGTTCAGCTTAAAAGCAATTTTTAAATAAAGATATTGATAAAAAACACTTAAGTATTAGGCTAAACCAGGTACTTTTTATTTCCCCAGATCGAATGATCGGGGGTATATTGTTTTTGGCCTGTCTGTCTGTCATTGTTTGTGTCTGTCCAAAAACTTAACCTTGCTCATAAAATGAAAACTCTTGGGTCTATGTTCTTTAAACTTCACATGTGCATGCATCTCATTGAGATCTACCATCAAACATGGTTTGAGGTCACTAGGTCAAAGGTCAAGGTCACTGTGACCTTTACATTCAAAATATAACCTTGTTTCTAAAATATCTGCCGTGCGGCTTCAAAGCGCAGTAGGGGGCATTGTGTCTCACAAACACAGCTCTTGTTAATGAAAAAGTTTGCCTCTACCAGAAACCTTACTGAGTTTAGCTTATAAATACATGTATTTGCGGACAAATTTTAGTTAAAATTACAAACTTTATTTCGGCTATATATTTTGCATTACCTTTAAAAATAATTCATAAATAAGAAATATTTATAACGCAATACATGTAATAAATGTTTAGAAAAAAAAAGATATGAATTATTTAATAGAAAATTTCTGCCATAGTTCTGAATCTTATAAATTTTCTTAATGAGTCCCTCCGGAACTATATAAGTTTTTTTAAAGAAATAATAGTGTTTTAAACAAAGGCAGATATCTGATTTGGAATCAAATTGTGTACCTTGGCCATAAAAGTTTCGCTTATTAATATCTTTAGAACTATTTAGATCTACACTATAAATCACAAAGTTTACTTCAGCCTATAGATGCTGATATAAACTTTAACATTATATTGAAACACTTACATTCAAGAAACAAATAATTGTGTTTTAAGCAAAGACAGAACTGAAAGGACTTCTTTAAAACCCCAGCTATTTCGGCCTTAAACATAACATGTTGTTACTGAATATTGTTGCAGAGACACATATGTTGGAAATTTTGCATGTATAACTTTTAGTTAACTTTTATTTTTTAGGGATGTGAAATATAATTCATTTATGTTTTTTGTGATATCTTTGAATGCTGTAGTGTACCAGATTCTTCAGTACCGTAATGGCAGCGGGTCACGTGATAGCCAATATGGCAGCGGTCAATTTATCGATTCTGGAATTGTCTATAGTATTATACATAAGATTTTATTTAACCAGCATATATTTTTATTAATTCAGGAAGATTTTGAATGATATACCCCATAGAAAATTCAATATTCATTTTTGCAATGAGAAATGTTCTGTCTTACTTGTTCAGAGAATCGTAATTACCGTATAATGTACATGTTCAATTTATTTGTTTTAAACATGTTTTTTCAGGTGCAGACGTCAAGACTATTCCTCTGATCTTCCTTCCACCAGTGTTATAATTACATTCCATAATGAGGCTAGATCAGCGCTGCTCAGAACTGTGGTCAGGTATACAATCTCACAGTACAATACATTGTGATTATTTAGACTGGCATCGTAGCAGATGAAAAATCTCTCTTTTTGATGAAAGCATCATTTGTAACTTCTGGAAAAGACAACTACAGTGTTAACAAATAATCAATACAAAAACTTATACAAGACTTTCTTTAAATTAATTGTGTGTCTATTTTGATAAAACAAGAAGTGATTTATTTACATTTTACATTCTATATATGTTTTGTTTTCAGTGTTTTTCGCAAGAGTCCTTCTCATTTATTGACAGAGATCATCCTTGTAGACGATTTTAGCAATGATGGTGAGTGGATTCCTCTATCATACTTGTAGACGACTTTAGCAATGATGGTGAGTGGATTCGTTTAATTCCTCTATCATACTTGTAGATGACTTTAGCAATGATGGTGAGTGGATTCCTCTATAAGAGTGTTTACTATTTCCATTTTCACATGTTTCATATTTAGGGCTATGTAATTGTATCACCACCGCATTCAGTTATAATTAAATA